>NC_134360.1:97192158-97474658 GCF_048569485.1 Anomaloglossus baeobatrachus | reverse complement strand
TGGAGGACAGCGTTCTCAAACCGCAAATTTGCAACAGCTTTCTCGGCCATTTCATAATATGAACCTGGTCTCGTTTGCCTTGCTTTAAACACATGAACAGTTGTTTTTATCTTTTGGTTGGCAGTGTACAAGTCCAGCTTACGATCTTGAAGATCCAGACTTAATTGTGATAGTTCCTGCAGCGCGTTGCACATCAAAGCGAGATCCAGAATGAATTCTGTGGAGGTTATCTTTCGCCACAAACTCTCATAAGTGCATTTTTCTTTTTGGTCCCTCGACGGACACAGTTTCGCTTGTTGAAAATGTTCAAATCAATATGTCAAAATTTTCCCATACTGCGGAAACTGAACGGAAACTCGATGCCACCCATCTGCTGCTGAGTATTCGACCAATCTTAAGCAGCTGAGCGTCTAATAATTTCGCACACTGTTGGAGCTCTCTGCTGTTCTTCGGTGAAGCATGATACAATACATATAACTTATCGAGGAAAGCCTTAAATCTGTTGATTCCGGATATTTCTTTGACGGTGTCACCAACAGCTAGCTCAAGTCGGTGGTTGGCGCGGTGCCAAAAAATTACAGATGGAAACCTGTCTGATAGTAGCTTCTTCAAACCGCTGTTGCGACCTATCATGACAGCAGCACCATCACATGCAACACAAAGGAGTTTACTCCTCAAATATTCATCTGTCATGCTGTGTGAATGAAAACAACCCAACACAGAATCAAGAATTCCTGTTGCATTCACTGAAGGAAGTTCAATTAAGTCTAAAAACAAGTTAACTGCAGAGTTCATTGCAATGTCGTCAGTGGCACATGTACGAATATAAACAATCAGCGCAGAAATATTGCTTGTAGTAGTGGACCCGTCAATTATTAATGACAGTTTACGATTTGAATGTACAATTTCCTTAACCACATTTTTTCTCATTTCGTCGCTGATATGATTCACAATGTTGATGCACGCGTTAGTTGAGTGAAGAATGCGACCCATATCAACCCCATTAAGTTCTTGCAAATCAATTTCAGTTTCGAAATTATGAAAACTTTGATTTTCTTTTGCTACTTTATACGCTGTACGGAAAACTTTAGCTGTTGTTTCTTTTTCTTGAGTTTGTGCACGCAAAATCATCGTCTGGAGTGATTCTCTGTCCGCCTCTGCAAGCAGCCTAACTGCAGCTATGTGGCTGGCGGTGTCTTTGTGAGCAAATATTTTTTTCGCAGAGATGTTAGCTGTTGTTGGCAACTTTTGCCAAAGAATGTTATATTACAGTTGGTCCAATCCTTTGAAATTTTCATCCCAATGTTTGACTCCACACCCAGATATCCAACTTTATTGCACGACGAACAACCGAGCTTCTGTTCAAAAACGTACAGCCAATTGTACTTACTGCAGTAATCATTCTTCTGGTCTAGAGTCCAGCATGTTGGCCAGTCGGGAGCCCTTGAATCACCAGACGACAGCAGCTTTACGTCATCAGGATCATTAACACTAGCTGATGCAGGTTCGATACTTGAAGAACCGGTGGCCACGTTCTGCTCTATCATCTGATTTGATTCTGTCTCCACGTCTGTTCGAGGTCTTTTGCGTGCCGGAGCCACACCAACCAAGAAATAGTGCATTATTTTATCCATCTAAGACAAGTTTGACGAAATAAAACTCAATGAACCCTGCTCCCTCCATTCTCCATCCCCCTGTTCCCTCCATCCTCTATCCCCCTGCTCCCTCCATTCTCCATCCCCCTGATTTCTCCATCCTCCATCCCCCTGCTCCTTCCATCCTCGATCCCCCTGATCTCTCCATCCTCCATCCCCCTCGTCTCTCAATTCTCTATACCTCTGATCTCACTCTATCCCCCTGCATCCTTCTTTCCCCTGCACAGCCTGCCGCCCTCTGCACCCCTCTCTCTCCCATACCCTGCACTCCTCCATTTTCTCCAGCTTCTTTCCCGCTGGGCAAAACTCCATGGCTCCACCCACACGAGTCACATGTACGTGACATCATCGCAGGTCCTGCAGCTCCAGTAGCTGCTCTGCTTGTGCCTCCGCTCCACAAATGGCTAATTTGTATATTTTACAAATTAGCCATGTGGACAGAGCCAGAGGAGCTGGCCCCCAGCGCTCTTCAGATTTTCCGGTACGCCGTACCGGCACGTACCGCCGCAGAAAAAACACTGATCTTTTTATACCAAGGCCTGCAATGATAACATCCTCTACATCTAGAGAAAAGGGGCTTTCTCCATCACAGGCAGCGATTAGTTACTTTTTGTGTGAGATTTTGGAACTCATTGCCACAATGTTGTAATGCCTTTCTTGAAAAACTTAATATTAAAAGTTATGAGTAAAAGATTCTGTGATGGAACGTAGATCCAGGGAACTAGTGAAATTGCTATATCTGGAGTTGGAAAACAATTGTTCTCCTGATATGGGGCAATTAGCATCTGCCTTCTATTTTACCAAGCCATTTGGATCATTTAGGTTATAGGTTGAACACAATTGGCTGGTGTAGTCTTTCCACCTTAAAACTATGAAACTATGTAGTACAATCTGTGAGTAATCTGAATGGCTTCAAATTTATATTGCATCAGGATAAGGATCCCAAACTTAAAGTTAATGTCATTAAGAACTATCTTATTTGAAAAAGAGAACAGATAGTAAACATATAGCTCCCAAGGAGCCCTGCTCTCAACATCATCGAGCTTGTAGATGAATACATGAAAAGAAAGGAGAATTTGCACAAACCGACATCCACAGAAGATCTGTAGTTAGTTCTCCATAATGTTTGAACTAACCTACTTACAGAGGTCTTTTAATAAATGTGTGCAAGTATATCTTCTAGTATTGACGTGTAAACCATTCCTACTTTGCAGCATTTTTTCCAAACCTGCCTAAAACATTTCTACATTAATGTATTTGTGGAGAAATTATCCCTATTACAACTGCCAATACAACACTGAAATCAAGTGTGAACATTTCTATTGAATAGTCATCTAATTGGACAAAGAATTGAATAATATTCTACAACACCAAGGCCTGTAGTTTTCAAAGCATTTACACATTTTTTGAGAATTTCATTTATTACATTTTTGATTAAAATGTGCTCCAATTGTTTTGCCGATCTGAACTAAATAATTAAACTAGACTATACAGTATGTGCAAAATTATTAGGCACGTGTGTTTTATTTTTTTACCATACTATCATTTTTATGCAGATTTTCCAACTCCAGGTTGTATAAACTTGAATGCTTATTGGATAAAGCACATCAGTTGTGTGTATTTGTGTAATAAGGGTGGATGTGAATATCAACACCTCTTATTGAGGTGTGGAGAATTATTAGGCAGTTTCTTTTCCTCAGAAAAAATGGACCAGAAAAAAGAGGTTCATCTGACTCTGAAAAGTCAAAAATTGTTACAAGAGATGAGCAAAACCTAAGACTTTACCAAAAAAACATAGTTTGGGTTCAAATCGAAGTTTGTGTGTTTTATGTATGCTGAACACTCGAGAGTGCGTCACTGTACTTGTATATGCTTGGTGCCTAACCCAGTGTGAGCCGCTTGCAGTGTTTGAATGGCTCACAGTGGGGGTAAAAACAGAGTTATCGGATGTAGTGTGCACCCAAGAAAAAAAAGCAACGAAAAAAACCCACCCATCCTCCCCAGAAAGGGATCTGCTTATGGCTGGCTGCATGAGGGCGGAGACTCGAACTTTCCAATTAGTGACTTCTATTTCAGTTCAGGTGAAGTTTAGGTCTCAAACCGAACTTTATCTATAGTCCAGTTGAACCAGCCGAACTAAACTTCCATAGGTCCGCTCATCTCTAATTATTACATTCTCTTAAGGCTTACAAAGTGATACAGCACTCTTGAAATTGCTATCATAATAGGGCATAGTCACAGAACCATCAAAAAGGTTTGTTGCAAATAGTTAACAGGGTCGCAAAAAAGGCATTGAGAAAAAAATAGGCACATTAACTAGCTAAGGTTTGAGTAGAACGAGGAACCCATTATCCTCCAGGGCTGTCATATTCCAGAACTGCTACCTGCCTGGAGGGTCCAGAAGTACAAGGTGTTCAGAGCTCAGAGACATAACCAAGGAAAGGAAGTTTAACACCTGACCACCACTGAAAAGACACATAAGTGGAAACATCAAAGCTGGGAAAAGTAATATCCGAAGGCAAGTTTTTCAAATGTTTTGTGGACTAATGATATGAGAGTGACTTTTGTTGGACTAATGATATGAGAGTGACTTTTGTTGGACTAATGATATGAGAGTGACTTTTGTTGGACCAGATGGATGGGTCTGTCGCTGGATCAATAGTAAACATAGACCTCCCCTTCAACTCAGATGCTAGCAATGTGGAGGTAGAGTACTGCTATGGGTTGGTATTAAAGATGAGCTAGCTGGACCTTTTCAATTTAAAGATGAACCCAAAATCAACTCCCAAAACTAACGCCAATTTTTAGAAAACTCTTTCTTCAAGCAGTGGTACAAGAAAAAATCTGCATCTTTCAAGAAAACCATGATTTTTATCCAAGACAATGTTCCATCACAAACATTGAAGTCTACATTGCTTGGCTTTCAAAAAAGGTCTTAGCCCCTTAAGGACCGCCAATAGGATTTTTAACAGCGGTTGTTCAGGGTACTTCTTCCTCAGCGTTGCTTTTCAATGCCGCTGAGGAATAAGTACATAGCGGTGCCCCACAGGTGAAAGACCCATGGGTGATAACTATGTACAACAGCTGACACCCACAGGCATCGGTCCAACCGGTTTTGGAATTAATCAGTGCTGATTAACCCTTTAAATACTGCTGTCAATCACGACAGCTGTATCTAAGAAATTAAATGAGAGTTTAAAGACTCCCTTTGGTAGGACTGGTCCTCACGATCATAAGTGTGTGTTGATTGTTGCCATAGTACTCTGGGGTCATCTGTTGACCCCCAAGGTATGGTGGTTTGTAAGATCCAGCTATAAGCAGGGTCATGTAAGCTGTGTCAGTGAATCACTGACAGGTCTCCTGCACTTATGTACACACCAGAGAAATATGTTCATGTTCCATAGTGAGACTAAGTGGAAAAGTAAAAAAACCTAAAAAAAACCACCCACAGAAAAGCACACACAAATCCTGAAAACCTGTTTCGCCACTAAAACCGCAGTTTTTGTTATGGAACAAAAATAAGCAAAGAAACATACACATAAATAGTATCGTCATGTTCAGAAAGACCCGATATATAAAACTGTAACATTACATATTCTGTATGGCACACAATGTAAAAAAAATATAAGCAACAACCCAAAAATGCCACTTTTTTCATCATACTGACACAGAAAAAAAGTGAATAAAAAACAATCAAAAAGTCATACGTATAAAAAAAAAAAAAAAAATAGTAGAAATAAAAACGCCAAACTGTCCTGCAAAAATCAAGCCCTAATATTGCTCTTTGAGAAAAAGAAGAGTTACAGCTCTCAGAATATGGTGATGCACAAACAAATTAATTTTTGTAAAGTATTGTAATATTGTAATATTTTTAGTGTGTATATGTAGCAAAGCATAAAAAAGCAATATAAATATAGTATCACTGTAACCGTACTGACCTGAAGAATAAACTGGCCTTATCATTTTTACCGCACAGTGAAGCGAACAAAACAAATATATAAAACACAATAAATTAATTGATGATTGTTTATTCTTCATTAGAAAAATCTGAATAAAAATCAATAAAAAAATGCTTTGCTCCCCAATATGGTACCAAAAAGATCTGCAACTTGTTGAGCAAAAAACAGCTCCTTATACAGTCTTGTTTATCAAAAAAATTAGCTCGCAGAATATTGCAACGGAAAAACTATTATAAAAAAGCATTTTTCCTGTGTGATAAAAGCAGAACACAAAAAAGCTATATATATATATATATATCTCGTATCGCTGTAATCACACCAACCCGTAGAAAAAATTTGTCCTATCACTAATACCACACGGTGAACAGCGCAAAAATAATAGCAACAACTACTCTTGTATTGCTGTCTAATTCTTAATTTTACCTCCCAAATATCGGAATAAGGCTCAGCTGACATTTATCCTGTGCTCCCAGTTGAGCACTTACATCAGGGTTTCCATGTAAATCCCCAAAAATGCTATTCAGTCAAAACCCCTGACGGAACCACTCCCCATAATGAATCAGATGGACTCTGTTTGGTCTCTGTTCCGACGGTGTCCCATCATTTTTGGTGTCTTTTTATCACACATATTTGGAAGATCATAGCTCTGTACATGCCTAAAAAGATGGACACCAGTGAAACAGACACCAAACAGAGACCAAAGTGTCTTCATCTGCTTCATTAGAGTGAGGGGTTTCGTCTGAATGACATTTTTGGGAGATTTAGGGTGAGAACGCACTTTGCGTTCACCTACTTGCAGTTCTAAACGCATTTTTTGGGCTTAATTGATTTGACCAAAGTTGCCTTTTTCTGAACTTTAGCGCTGAAAATGCATGCGTATTTACCACGTTTTTGATGCGTTTTCAGCGCTTTTTACATGCGTTTTGACCTGCGTTTTGACAGATGCATTTTGAACATCAAGACACTGCCCAATAAAGTTTAAACAGTCAAAAAGAATGAAAAAAGAGAAAAAAAAAAGGAAAAAATCTATATTAATGGGAAAAATAATGAAAGAATAAAAATAAATAAATAAATAAATAAAATTATAGCGGTAATATACATTTTATCGGAAATATAGCAATAAATGCATATTTTTCATAAATTTAATTGTCGGATTGTTACGGGGGGCTGTCTGATAATAACCGAAAGGAGTATCAGACAGTCAGGGTCCACCGTGCAAAGACTTTGCTGCAGACTATGGCAGAGTGCAATACCTCTGTTAACTCACAGAAGGATATAATAAGTAAGTAAAGCAATTCCTCCCTTACTTGGAGGGTGTGTGGAATGATCTCTGTTAATAATCACAGAGACAAAGGCAATGTGTGCGAAATGGCACCTACCTAGGTCCGCTCTTCTAGTGGTGCAAAAGAGACGAACAGCAGCGTAAGCCGCACAAAGCTCCTACCTGCGTTCGCTCCACTAGTGTGCGAGGACACGAACCACTAGATATGGCACCTGCCTAGGTCCGCTCTTCTAGTGGTGCAAAAGAGACGAACAGCAGCGTAAGCCGCACAAAGCTCCTACCTCTGTTCGCTCCCCTAGTGTGCGAGGATACGAACAACTGCCAGACGCAGTATAAGGAACGTTACCCTAGCGGCAACGTCCACCTACGAGTAGAATCACAAGGCCCAGCCAGACCATGTGCCTCAGGCACCTGCCTATGTCCGCTCCCCTAAGAGGTAAGGATACGGACAGCAGCCGAAGCTGTAAGGTATAAGAACGCTACCCTGCCGGTAGCGCTCACCTAGCATAGACAGAGGAATGCCTAGAGGAACGCGCACAGAGCGTCTACTCATATGCATGAACCAAGAGGACTGAGCACCATGCGGCGTGTGTCAGGGTCTTATATAGACTCTGTGCCTCATCCAAGATGGAGGACACCAGAGCCAATCCGCTGCCAGAACGACAGGAGTGACGTCATGCTGGCCTATCACCGAGCAAGACGTCACAAGCACATGACCAGCGACCAATCGGCATAGAAGGTGTCAGAGACATGTGACCTCGTGTCAGCGATGATGTCACCCGCACATGTGCAATGGCTCCAAGATTGGACTTAGTCTCCGGCGCTCGCACATGTGCAGTAGCAAGAAATCTGGACTTAGTCTCCAGCGCTCGCACATGTGCAGTAGCAAGAAATCTGGACTTAGTCTCCAGCGCTCGCACATGTGCAGTAGCAAGAAATCTGGACATAGTCTCCAGTGCTCGCAGCAACCGTAACACGGATTTTGTGTGTGTGTGTGTAAATCATTATTTTGATGGCCAAAAAGCATGCGTTTTGGTAGTCCAAAACGCATGTTTTCTGCACTGAAAAAGCAGGAAAAACGCAGGAATTTGAAGGAATCTTGTTTTTTGCCATTTCTCATTGACTTCAATGTTAACAAAACGCACCCAAAATGGCAAAAACAATTGACATGCTACTTCTTTGAACGCATGGTTTTTGCCACAAAATATGCAAATTAAACGCAGCGTTTAGAAACGCAAAGTGCGGTCTGAAAATCACCATTTTCCATTGACTTTGCTGGAAAATCAAAACGCATGCCTTTTGGCATGAAA
The DNA here is from genome assembly GCF_048569485.1 of Anomaloglossus baeobatrachus. NCBI lineage: Eukaryota > Metazoa > Chordata > Amphibia > Anura > Aromobatidae > Anomaloglossus > Anomaloglossus baeobatrachus. The sequence continues at coordinate 97,466,452 of NC_134360.1, read as the reverse complement.
AAGGTGCTTCTCAAAACGGACCTAAAACGCAGCTGAAACGCAGGTGGAAACGCAAAGTGCGTTTTCACCCTTACATGGACACCCCAACGTAAGTGGTCAGCGCAGAACAGAAGAACATAATACCAGTCTTATACTGAAAGGGATCTAAAACTATTCTGTACCCCAAAATGTTACTAATATAAATCCTAACTTATCCTGCACAAACCCAGCTCCCACTCAGGTCTGTCATCTGTCCTGGAAATATCGGGGGCTCCCACATTACTGGTAGAACAAAGACTCTGTAAAAATGATAGCTCCCACTCATCAAATAAAATCCAGTGATCTATGTGCTATCAAATCTAAATGCCCCCTTCCTTCTGAACCCCCTGTGCCTAAATCACAGTAAGCAGCTCCATGTGTAGCATTATTATAGTGGGGAGAGCGCAATTAATAATTTACAGGGTTCATGTCTCCAGAAGCAGGAGCTGGGCACAATGTATGGGGGTGCTACTATATAATGTATGGGCACTAAACTGGTATATTTGTAGTTCTCCAGAAAAAGAGAGTGGCGTGGCTGCAGCCACAGATGAATTAATTGAGAGGTGTAATTTCTACACTAGGGTCACTTTTGTTTTTTTATGCTGTTCTAGCATCTTAGGGGCTCTTCAAATGTCGCCCGCAAACTATTCTAGCAAAATCTGTGCTCTAAAAGTCAAATAGCGCTCCTTCCTGCTCAGCCCTGCCGTGTGGCCAAACATAAGTTTCTGATGACCTATAATGCATCACCTAGTTCAGGAGAAATTGCGCAATAATTTGGGATGTCCATTTACACTTTTTAACCCTTGTGTAACTGACAAATTTGCAGCTAATTTGTTTTTACATTTTTACCAATAAAATGTTATATTTGCTTGGATTAATGTTATAAAATTTCGTGTGGCACCCATGGGTTCAAATACTCACTACACCCCTAGATAAATTCCTTACGCAGTGATATTTCCAATATGGGGTCACTTGTAGGATTTCTGCTGATCTGGCACCTCAGAGGCTCGGCTAATGGAGGCCACAATTTATTCAAATGGAATCTGCGTTCTAAATACCAAGTCACGCTCCTTCCCATATGATCCTCGCTGTGTACTCAAATAGTAGTATACAGCCACATAATGGGTATATGGGGTACTACCGAGCTCAGTAAAAATTGTAAAACAAATTGTGCTGCCATCTTCTCCTGTTACTTTTTGTGTGAATTAAAATTTTGAGGTTAAAGTAAAATTTTATTGAAAACCATAAGTTATTCATTTTTATGGCCCAATCTAATAAAATTCTGTTATTTGTGGGCTAAAAATACTCATGACACGAATAGATGAATTCATTAAACCGTTTATTTTGCCAATGGGGTCACATGTGGGTGTTTTTGCATTTTTGGCACCTCAGGGGCTGTGCAAAAACAACACGACCAAATTTGCGTTCCAAATATCAAATAGTTCACTTTCCGAGCCCTGCCATGTTGTCACGCTCCCCGGGTCCCGGCGCTGTCTGTCACTCACCGCCCCGGCCCCCGGTTCTTCTGCCCACGTCTGCCCCTCTCACTTTCCCTCCTCTGCGTCCTCCGTGCCTCCTGCCCGCTGGCTCCGGCGTCTCCCTGTGACACAGGATGCTCTGTCTGGTTCACCTGCATCTCCTGCACCGCTTCCTGCTCTGGTCTCCGGCACATGAGCCTCGTGCATGCGTATTAGGGCGCGCTGTCACTCACCTCTTCTTAAAGGGCCAGCGTCCCGAAAACAGGATATGGTCAATTACAGGTACAGGGTATATTAGGACTTCCTTTGCATGTGGGCGGTGCCTGATCAACGTGTTCCCAGAGCTAGGTGTTCAGGTCCCTTTGTGCCTTGCCTTCGTTTAACCCGATCTCTTCCGCAGAGCCCGTCTGCCACCCTAACCCGGTCCTGACGTCTGATTCCCCAGGAAGTCCCCCGGTGACTGTCTGCTGAGGATCCCGCCATCTACCATCAGCCTGAACCCGTCACCGATCCCCGACTTCACCTGAGAAACATCAGCCTGCACGTTTCGTTGGACCCGGACCCAGTCTGCTGTTCCTTCCCGGTACCTGTATCCGGTCCCTGTCATCCGTCCTGCCTACGGTGCCCGTTGGACTCAGAGACATTCCTTTTCGGATCCTTGAAGGACTCTTATCCCGTAACCTTAGAGTTCCGGCTACCGTGCATCTAGGCCCTCTGGTGGGGTGATCGGACAGTCCCTGTATAGGGGTTAGCTCCGGGTTGCCTCACTGGGCGAGTCCGGTGCACGGTCCCGTGAATTCACCCCCAGGACGTAACATGTCGCGGGCGGAGGGGACGTGCTCGCCACGCTCGGGTCCGGGGCTTCCGCTGCTCGGTGGCTCGAGCGGTGGGCCGGACCCGGAGACTCGAGCAGTGCTCCTCGCCCGTGAGTGAAAAGGGGTGGTATGTTTAGGGATATTGTCCATGACGCCACCCATGGGACGTGGTGATGATGGCACCACCGCTGCTGGTAACAGGATTCCCGGGAGAGATGGTAGGGTGCAGCTGGGATGTTGTCCCCTCCGTGGGTAGGGGGGTTGGTGATCCAGGGGCCCGATGGTGTAACGGGGAGGCCGGATAGCTGGGGTGCAGGGACTGCGCTGCGCGGTGCCGGACGGCGCTGGTGTACTCACTCAGACAATCACTGACAGAGTCACTGGTAAACCAAAACGGCCGGATGGACGGGTCCCGCAGCCGGCTGCAGTGTTGTTGTTGTGCTCTCCCCGGATGGCTGATGGTGGCTGTCTTTCCCTGCACCTGCGAAGATGTTCTTGACTCCTGTGGTTGCCCACCGGTAGTCCGCTCCCCGGCGTATAGGTGCCGTAGGAGCCCTTTCTGCCCGCAGGCGCTGGCCCTTAGATCTTTAGCCTGTGGCGGTGGCTGTATATCCTCTCTGGGTGGACTGTTGCCTTCAATCGGGACTTGGTTGTTAGGAAACCCCTGGGGTTTCCGGCACATTCGGATTTGACTATTGACGGCGGCTCCAAGCCTTGTCGGGGTCCGATGGCCCTGCCTGTGTGCTTAGCTTCACTCTGTTCCCCGGTCCAGTACCAGCGGGCCGACGCCCGTCCCTGGTCCTTACGGCTCTGCGGAGTTCCACCAACTCCTGCAGACGGCCACCACCGTCTGCCAACCTTGCTGTCAGTGCCTGGGCTCCGACCCAGACACTTGAAGCGTTTACTCCTCTCACTTTCACCTCTCAAACTGAACTGACACTTTTCCCGCCTCCAGGCCTGTGAACTACTCGGTGGGTGAGGCCAACTGCCTGGCTCCGCCCCACCTGGTGTGGACATCAGGCCCTGGAGGGAGGCAACAAGGGTTTTTGTCTGACTGTTGTAACTGCCTAGGGTGGGGGGTGTGTATGTTGGTATGTATGTGACTACCTGGCTAGTCCAGGGCGTCACAAACACATGTGCCCAAACATTAGTTTTTGACCATGTATGGGGTATCACTGTGTTCAGGAGAAATTACATAAATGATGGGGTTTGTTTTCTCTTATTGTAAAAATTACAAATTTTGGGACAAAATAATATTTTAGAGAAAAAAAACGTAACTATCATTTTCACATACACATTTTAAAAAGTTCTGTGAAGCGCCTATGAGTTCAAAATTCCCAACACACTTATATATAATTTCCTTAATGGGTCTTGTTTCTAAAATGGGGTCACTATTGTGCCCGCATATTTCAGCCAAATTTGCTTTCCAAAATTCAAAGTTTGCTCCTTTCGTTCCGAGCCCTCCCATTTGTCACATCAGTAGTGTATGACTACATGTGGGATATCCCCGCACTCATAAGAAAGTGGGTAATAAACCATGGGGTCCACGTTTTGATATTACCTCTTGTAAAAGTGAGAAATTTGGTGCTAATGCAACACTTTTCCGAAAAAAAATTAACATTTTCAATATGACGACCTAATGTTGTTAAATTCTGTGAAGTACCTGTGGGTTCAAAATACTCACTATACCACTGGAAATAATCCTTAAGGGGTCTAGTTTGCAAAATGGGGTCACTTGTGAGGGAGTTTTCTGCTGTTTAGGTACCTTTGGAGCCCTGCAAATGCAACATGGTGCTCGCAATCTATTTCAGCCAAATTTCCTTTCCAAAATTGACATATTGCTACTTCCATTCTGAACCTTCCCGTTTTTCCAAACAAAACTTTTTGACTACATGAGGGATTGCCGCGCTCATAAGAAAGGGAGTAACAATCTTTAAGGTCCACTTTTTTTTTGTTACTGGCAATTATTAATATGGCTAACAAATAACAATACAGGAGGAATCCAATGGTGAGTTAACAAGCAACAAAAATCCTAAAACATACAATTTTAATAAATATATATTTAAAACACAATAGGTGGTTGTGTAAGTGAAAAAAAATCCATAAAAAAGGTAACCAGGCAGGCACCAAATGACAAGGGGGGGGATCGATGGGCGACAAAGTAAGGTATATAAGATATTCAAAAGCTATGGTTCTCTAAGGTGACCCTAAGAGCTGACCCTACCTTGTCGCAGAGGTCAGCACCCTAAAAATCGCATATGGTGCCTCTGCTCAACATAGACTCACCCTCAGAGACCCTGTATGAATCCCTAAGATAAGGTCTGCTGGTACCAAATTATCCACAACCTCTAGTTTAACTGCAAATGGTTAAATAACCAAATTATCAGCAATAATAGTCACATGTATCCACTAGCACATACCATACTGAGTCATAATTGCTTTAGGAATTTTTTATGCTTGTTAACTCAATTTTTAATATGACAACCTAATGTTATCAAGTTCTCTGAAATACCTGTGGGTACAAAATAAACACTATACCCTTGGAAAAAAATCCTTCAGCAGTCTATTGTCAAAATGGGGTGACTTGTTGGAGGGTTTCTGGGTTTCTTCTGGAACCCTGCAAATGTGGCATGGTGCCCGCAATCTATTTCAGCCAAATTTGCTTTCCAAAATTCAAATATTGCTTCCTCCATACCGAGTCTTTGTTTGTTGAAATTGAGGTAGGAACGGTGCTGGAGTAACGCAATGCTGGCTGCAGTATAGCTGTCTGTGCTGGCTGCTAGCTGCTCAATGTGTTGCTTTCATCTTTCCTAAACCTATTGTAGAAAAAGTATCATGTTAGCCTTTGTGAAAGTTACTCTTAAGGGTACTTTACACGCTGCGACATCCCTAACGATATATTGTCGGGGTCACGTCGTTAGTGATGCACATCCGGCGCCGTTAGCGACATTGCAGCGTGTGACCCCAATAAGCGATGATCAACGAGCGCAAAAGTGAAAAATCGTTGCTCGTTGACACGTCGTTCATTTCCTTAATATCGTTGCTGCTGCAGGTACAATGTTGTTCGTCGTTCCTGCGGCAGCACACATCTCTTTGTGTGACGCCGCAGGAACGACAAACATCTCCTTACCTGTGTCCACCGGCAATGAGGAAAGAAGGAGGAGGGCGGCATGTTCCGGCCGCTCATCTCCGCCCCTCCGCTTCTATTGGATGGCTGCCGTGTGACGTCGCTGTGACGCCGCACGAACCACTCCCTTAGAAAGGAGGCGGATCGCCGGCCACAGCGACGTCGCAGGGAAGGTAAGTCTGTGTGACGGGTGTTAGCAATGTTGTGCGCCACGGGCAGCAATTTGCCCGTGTCGCACAACAGACGGGGGCAGGTACGCTTGCTAGCGATATCGGTACCGATATCGCAGCGGGTAAAGTACCCTTTAGTGTATGTTGTGATAGATTTATCAACAAAGAAAATTTTAAAGTGGAGCTTGACATAGATCTGGGAATGCCAGGTACTGAGTTTACATTACGTATTGTGTTCTTTTTTGGAACAATTCATATGTTCTTATGGATCTTCAATACAGATTTGAGATGTCTTGAGTTGATTGTGTATAGGTTTGGATCATATTAAGATAACACAGTTTAAGAGTCCCTTGTATTATTTTCGCTCTATATTATATATTTTAGTTGAAAGACAATTATGCTGCCGGATACTTGGATGGTGTTATTCTCTTTGGACACGCACTGAAGCGCTTTCTCCAGGCTGGAGATATAAATCAGACAGATTTTATCCAATTATTTCGTAACATCACAATCACAGGTTTGCTTATATAATAGTTTAATCATATTTACCCCCCAAAAAACATTACAGACATGTATGAAGAGTCAAGAAAGCCCCAACAAAAAATACTTGAAATCTATAGTAATGTATTATAATAGTAAGAAAGATATTTAAGACTATAACCTTACTGTAACATTTTTCCATGCATAGGTGCATCGGGCTCAGTAATACTGGATGAGGAGGGTGACAGAGAAAGTAATCTGACTCTGGTGTTCACCTCCAAGTCAACCAATAAGGTAAGTAACATAAGACATAAACCCCCCCCAAGAGTTAAAATAGGGTCATTCAATGCTGTTGTATGCACAATATAATTACATTTATTTTGGACACTATACCCAGCATTCTAGCCAGTAAAATTCTTAAAAATGTCTCATATATATATATGTGGTAAAATGGAATATTTCAGTAAAGCTCCCTTCACACGTCAGTGATTTTGGTACGTATGTTGCAGTTTTTATACATACCAGAATCACGGACATACACAGACCCATTAAAATCATTGGGTCTGCGCACACGTAAGTGATTTCTCACTGACGTGTTTACACACGGTGCACATGCATGTACGTGTGCTCTGCATGGAGACAGGGACGTTTTTTTTCTGTCATCACTGGTGTCTCATGGACCACACAGTGGTGTAATTTTGTGAAACACGTACCTGAAAAATCATATACACTTAAATTAAAAAGCTTTGTAAACTCACCCATCTCCAGCAATGCTGTCTCAGCCACTGCTGTCTCCTGCTTCCAGGCCGGCTAATTATGCTCATACATATTCACTGCACCGCGACCCGGAGGTAACAGTAGCGGTGAGACATCGGCGGCTGGGCACAGCATCGCCGGAGATATCAGCACCACGGACAGCAGCAGCGTGGACAGGTGAGTATAATTGCCTGATCTCCATGTATTATCACCGATAGCACACGGAGATCACACGTGTGCCAAAATAACGGCACACGGAGGGACATATGTACCTTTAAACACGACAATGAAAAATGTGTGTGTTTTACACTGATGTGTGAAAGAGGCCTAAGCAGGTTAACACCTATCCACTGCTAGGACATCCACTGATTGCCAGAATGGGAAATTTGTGCTCAATCTTGCCTCTGCTGCAAAATGGCTGCAGTGCTGTGTTCAGCTGTTTCATCAGTATCCTAATCTGGATTGGAAAGTGAGGTTGCAATCACAATTTACAGCTGCATTCATCTTCTGGCGCTGGTCCACTTCAGTTCACTAACTGCATCTGCTGCTTGGTCTCATCACAACCACATCAGTACATCCCACCTAACTTAACACTTATACTTCATGGGCCACGAATGACGTAGTCTCTAGCCAATGATTACAGCTGTCCAGTGCATTTTCCAGCACAACTACAATTCCAAGGAGTGGGTCATGGTCTCTGCAACGTGATGGAGCAAAGCATTGACTTGTTTCTTCAAGAAATATTCTCATCCATTCTTATTGCCCGAAGTTGTGTTAATTTTTTTTCCTCCACATTTCCCTATCCATTGCCAGTTTGTCATTGTTTTGAACCACAGTTTACACCAGGGGTCTTAAACTCAACTGGGTGCATGGGCCGCTTATAGAAAAAAAAAAATTGAGGGGGGCCGCATTATTTGCAGGACAAAGTGAACATTTTTAATGAATCCATGGGTTTTTTTCTAAACATCTTTGGATCACTTTTTTAAACATTTTTTGCTTGTATATTGTAGCAAACGTGCACTTTTTTGTTAAGTTTATATATAAAAAAGCATTTTTAATGTTAAAAAAAAATCATGCTTTATTATGAATTTTTTTTTTTTACATTTTATCATCACCTTCTTGTAATATTGTTTTACAATTTGCAGCATCATATAGTAATCTTAGCCAACATCTTGTAGTAATGTGCCCATGCTGTAGTAATGTCCCCATCCGTGTGCCCTGTAGTAAGGTGCTCATCCTTGTAGTATTGTGCCCAGTACTATAGTGCCCTGTAGTATTGTGCCCATCCTTGTGCCCTGTAGTATTGTGCCCAGTAATATTGTGCCCATCCTTGTAGTATTGTGCCCTGTGATGTTGCACCTTGCAACAAGGGGGGTACTCGCTCAGCGTGAGGGCTTCAGGCAGACACGGGAGGCACAGTTTCTTAAGACCATAGGCTGCTTTATTTAAACCTTATAAAACACAGCGCCGGTACGGACATCACAATGCATGTACAGGCAGTAAAACAGGTCCATTCCCAAACATCAGGTCTTCAGACTTAGCTCAGCCCATAAGTCCCTGCAGAGCCTTGTCAGACGCTGTTTCCTCACCTCCACCCACAGACAAACCCGGCTACTTCCTCCAGCACAGGAAACTCAGAGCAGGGCCATGGGTGTGTCCAGAGGCCTGACTTTCACCCCTGGGACCACACCCAGAGGTGGAGATATGGTGAACAGGCGTCCCACCTATCTCATTAGCTGTCCACCACAGAGCCGGCCCAGGTAACACACCTTAACCCTCTCAGCACAGTACCAGTGATTATATTACAGCCCATCCTTGTAGTATTGTGCTCATCCTTGTAGTATTGTGCCCTGTAGTATTGTGCTCATCCTTGTAGTATTGTGCCCATCCTTGTAGTATTGTGACCATCCCTGTAGTATTGTGCCTATCCATGTAGTATTGTGCTCACCCTTGTAGTATTGTGCCCTGTAGTATTGTGGCCATCCCTGTAGTATTGTGCCCATCCTTGTGTATTGTGCCCATCCTTGTAGTACTGTGCTCTGTAGTATTTTGCCGTGTAATATTCAGCCCGTCCTTGTAGTGTTGTGCTCTGTAGTATTGTGGCCATCCCTGTAGTATTCTGCCCATCCTTGTAGTAATGTGTTCTGTAGTATTCTGCCCATCCCTGTAATATTCTGCCCACCCTTGTAGTATTGTGGCCATACCTATAGTTTTCAGCCCATCCCTGTAGTATTGTGGCCATCCCTGTAGTATTCTGCCCATCCTTGTAGTATTGTTCTCTGTAGTATTCTGCCCATCCCTGTAATATGCTGCCCACCCTTGTAGTATTGTGGCCATCCCTGTAGTATTCAGCCCATCCCTGTAGTATTGTGGCCATCCCTGTAGTATCCTGCCCATCCTTTAGTAATACGCAAACAAAAAAAAATTCTCCTCACCTTTCCTCCATTCCCTGTGTGCCCACGATCAGTATTTGCAGAGTTTTGGATGTAGCATGCTTCCGCTGCGTCCAAAACCCTGCTATGTACAGTACAAGCATAGTGGGCATGAGATTTCTAAAAACCCCATTCTAAAAACCCCAAATGGACCTGTGATGCGGCATTCAGAGGACGCAGCATGTAAATTTAGCGAGGAGACCGCAGTGGCCCAAACCCCAATCGTGGGCACGGGCAGCTGCAGTCTCCTAAGGAGGAGACTTGCGGCCCCACCAATCAGGACCCGCTGCGTCCAGGACGCAGCGGGTCCTGATCTTGAGCACGCATCTTGTTGCGGCCTGTGACGATCACGGCTCTATGCTGAGGGTCGGCGCCGGCAGGAACTTTACTGCATTTGAATCCATTTGTGGTGCCGTGCAGAGGAGCTGTGTCTGGACCAATGGCTGCTGCCTGCCAATCAGATGCAAGGCAGTGACGTCGCTGTATGATGTCACCTCCCTGCATCTGATTGGCAGAGAGCAGCAGCAACTGGAATAGAGCTGACAGCTCCTCTGCGCGGCACCTCAAATGGATTTAAATGCAGTAAAGTCCTGCTGGTGCCGACCCTCAGCATAAAGCCGCGATCGACACGGGGTCTGTGGGCCGCAACACGTTGCCTCACGGGCCGCATGCGGCCCGCGGGCCATGTGTTTGAAACCTCTGGTTTACACCTTTCCAAAGAAGTACAGACCAACAAAACTAGATATGTGCCCAAAAAACTGCAGCGACAGCAGGCTGTAGTATCGTGGCATGACTTTGTGGGATGTATGTACAACAAATTTAATTTCTTAGGTATACAGTCACACTGTTACATTTCTGCTTTCTTTTTTTTTACTTCTTTTTTGTATTTTTTTAACAGATTTTCCTCTTTGCTAATAAGGAACGAATAAAAAATGTTACTACACAGCGTGCCCAAAATAGAGTAGTGACAACAAGCTGTAGTATTGGTCTTGCTTATACATACATCAAATGTTACTAATATAACAGGTGTGAAAACAGCAATAATTCAAACACCAATAGGTAGATATAGCAGCATGTGATCATTAAAACTTAACCTTTAATTGGGTTATATAAAATGTATACAAACAGTGATCCAAACACCAATTTAAAACCTGAAAAATGGTGAGGCCAATCATGAGATTATGGCGTCATCACTTTCAATCAAACAGGTGAACAATATGTATTCACCTATATGGTACAACACAGGAGAGAGAAAGGGTGGAGTGCCCTATATAGAGATACCTCTTCCAATATAGCTGGCTAGATAGGTACTGAGTGTATGTAACTTGCAATAGTTGTAATTGAAAAAGGATAATATATAGAGTAGCTCCAAGCTATTATCAAATATCGGTAATGATGTTAGATATCAATAAATAGCTGCATAGCCACAGGTCACGAGTGTGAAATAATACACAAAGAGATATTTAGTTAGTAAATCTTAAGTGGATGTAATATATTGGATAGTGTCTGTCTATCAATGACAAAATATATAAGACGATGAAATACAATGTTGAAGACAGAAATGGAGCAATCTCACCCAAATCTTGTATCCCGATAGAGGGTAAGGGTTGTCCTGTGTTGCTTTAGTCCATGTACCAGTGCGGCGGGAGTAGTGGCTTGGTCACTGCCATTCATATGTGAGGCGGTATGGCACATTTTATAAAAATATTTTAGTGTAGGACTGCCTCAAATGAGATTTGCCGTGACGTGGCGAGGCAGCTCAAGAAATTGCAATTTTTTGCCAAAAATCTCACATTTTTTTTATAATAAGTACAGTTTGGAATGTTTAGTGCTGAAGCGCACATTTGGTGCTGGCTTTTTGTTTTTTCTTCATTGGTCACTGACCCTGTCAGAATTAGGCTGACCCTTATGCACAAAAAACTCCCGCCCTGACAAGGGCAGTCCACACCTGGCCCTGTTGTGGCTAGCCCTAATATCCAGACCAGGTGCCTCCCGACGCATTTCACATTATCTGCTCATCAGGGGAGACAAATGGCACCTGAAAATGGCGGCGTTGGCTCGATGCAGAGCTCAACCCTATGTAACCTGGTATCAATGAGAATGTACGATATAATGGGGCTATAAAAAGGGGCCTTCATCCCATCCTCCATCAGGTGAACCACCTCGGCAATTAATGTAGATAATGCGGCGGTATGAATGAAAACCCGGATGACATCAAGTTAAACCGGGAATGATATACAGGGGCGATCTAATAAACATTAGCTAGATCCAAGTGTATATATGTACACCACGTTGATCTCATGTATATATATAGAGCGTTCTTTATCAGAAAGGATGATGGAACATGTGTTACCTCTTAATATTCCATCAGTGGTGGAATGTATTTCCTGGTTGAATGATCATGTGGGTAATCACATGATCGGTGACGATTAGAGGTGTGTCAGGAAATGCATGTGACGCCGCAGGGTGCCACGCACGCGTCATCAATTGTCGGCCGGCCGATGGAACGCAAAACTTCCTGGTTCTCCGGTCACGTGACAGGACACGTGACAGGAGATAACAAGAAATCGCCGGACGTATAATCTTGCAGATAGCTTCACAACACACTAAATAAATGTCACAAAATCGTAACCGTCTAAGTGACATTCACGGATATAGCACTAGAAAGAAAAAGTACGGGGGGGGGGGGAACCGCATGTGTGAGATCAATCATGTGGTCCACATTACCGCATCGTCATCCATGATAAACCAATCAGAGGGGGAGACTGGGATCGGCTGATCTTGCAAAGGGAGGCGAGATGGATCTTCCGGTTAAACACGGTCTCCCCCTCTGGTCTTAATGAACAGCTTAATTACGGATGCTTTATTTAGCGATTGATCTTCTTTATTTTCCTATCTCTCTTCCTCCATCTGATCGGCTTTTTGATTTTCCTATTTTGGCAACGTGGTAAATGTCACTTGAATTCTCATGTCAGGATATGTATTGTCCTGACACTTAATTGGGATATTACTCTTGATTATATATGCGAGTCATTATCTTTGCCTCATTATTATGAGGTTGATGATCCATTTATCTTCATCCCCCCCCCTCTCTTTTATCCCTTGGCTACTCCTATCGATTTGGTATCACTATACCTCAATGATTTATATGGATGGTGTCTAACTACGCTCTATTGCTTTATATACGCACTATCCAGCATTTTGAATTTTTAATTATTAATTGAGCGATCAATGATACCTCTGCTTTAAACTAACATTTTACATATAATTATTATTGCATCCATTGCTATTTTTATCAAGGCATGATGGGATATCCCCTTAAACGTTTTTTCCCCCCCTAAAGTGAATAAGTAGTGATGAGCGAGCATGCTTGTCACTACTCGGTACTCGCACGAGTATCGCTGTACTCGGGCTGCTCGGCGGGGACCGAGTAATCTCGCGATACTCGTGCTGTACTCGTGGTCTTCATTTCTGCATGTTGGCGCTCTTTTGAGAGCCAGCCCTCATGCAGGGATTGGCTGGCAGACCACTGCAATGCCACAGCCCTGTTAGTTGTGGAATTGCAGTGATTGGCCGGCCTGCACAGCGTGACCGAGCCTTTATATCGGCCGGCGCGCTGTGCTCTGCTCACAGCTATTCAGACAGTCAGTGTAGGGAGAGTGTCGCTGATTCAGGGAAAGCTTTGCGGCCCTTTATAGCTTTTGCAGTTGCAGGGCTGCAAACAGTGTGACCAAAAGTCCTTCTCAGGACTATTCTAGTTGTATACAGGCAGGCAGGGTATAGCCAGGTCGGAGTACAGTAGCAGAGTCCTTCTCAGGACTATTGTTGCTATATACAGGCAGGGTATAGCCAGGTCTGAATACAGGCTAGTGACCAAAAGAGTCCTTGTCAGGACTATTGTACCAGTATACAGGCAGGCAGGCAGGCAGGGTAGTGGTGACCGTATACCAGCCTTCATCATATCTGGGGCTGGTGTACACAGTGTAAAACAGTCCAGATAGTGTCTGACTTGTCTGTAATTGTCGCTCCCCAAAAAAACCTGTTAGGTTCTTATTGCGTCCGTGCTTGGTTTTTAAAACCGCACGTGTGTGCCTGTTGGTGGCAGCGTACAGGTGCACTTGTGTGCAATTTCCACACACTTTGATATAACGCACAAGTAGTGAATATACACGTCAGCAGTGCACAGCATTGCAAAATGCGCAAGGGCATTGGCAAGGAACAAGGAAGTGGACGTGATGGTGGTGCAGGCAGAGGCCGAGGTCGTGGGCAAGCTCTAATTTCACCACAACAAAGGGCCACATCTAGTCGCTCGCACGTCCTGTCCCAAATTCTTGGGGACCGCAGCAGTACACCGCTCTTGAACCAAGACCAGTGTCAACAGGTTGTTAGTTGGATAGCAGATAATGCTTCCAGTCAGATTGGCACCACCACAAACACTCTGTCTTCCACACGGTCAAGTGTCAGTAGCCGTGATACTGCACCGCACATTTCTGAACCTGATCCTCCTTCCTACCACCAGGCTGAGTACACGTCCTCCTCGGACATTAATGATCCCACACTTGGACACTCGGAAGAGCTGTTCACGTTTCCATTCACACATTCTGGCCTCTCGCCAGCTCATATTGAAGTGGGTCATGAGGAGATCGTCTGTACAGATGGCCAAATATTTGAGCAGCCACGTTCTCACGAAGTTGGCAACGTGTCTCAACAAGTGGTGGACGATGATGAGACACAATTGTCAGCAAGTCAGGAGGAGGAGCAGGGTGCGGAAGAGGAAGACGACGTGGTGGATGATCCAGTAACTGACCCAACCTGGCAGGAGGATATGCAGAGCGAGGACAGCAGTGCACAGGGGGAGGGAGGCGTAGCATCACAACAGGCAGTAAGAAGCAGGGTGGTGGCCCCAGGCAGAAGTCAGGCAACCGTTCCCCGGAACAACACGACGACACAAGGTGCCTGTACAAATGTTAGGTCTTCCCGAGTCTGGCAGTTTTTTAAGTTGGATCCAGATGATTCAAAAAAGGCCATTTGCAACACCTGCCGTGCCAGCATCAGCAGGGGTACCAAAACTAGCAGCCTGACCACCACCAGCATGATCAGGCACATGTCAGCCAAGCACCCGACTTTGTGGGAAGTACAACAGAGTCGAGGAGCAGTGCTTGCTGATGTCACTGCTACGTCTTCGCTGGTTGTGCATGCGAGCCAATCCTCTGTCCATGCTGCCTGCGAACAAGCCTCCTCCACTCCTGCACCTGCAGTTGCCTACGCAGAAAGAACACCATCATCAAGCACGTCCTTGTCCCAGCGCAGCGTTCAGTTATCCATTCAGCAAACCTTTGAACGCAGGCGCAAATACACTGCCAACACCCCACATGCCACAGTTCTAAATGCTAACATTTCGCGACTGCTTGCGCTGGAAATGTTGCCTTTTAGGCTGGTGGAGACTGAAGCATTCCGTGACCTGATGGCGGCAGCTGTCCCACGTTACTCGGTCCCCAGCCGCCACTATTTCTCCCGGTGTGCCGTCCCCGCGTTGCATAACCACGTGTCACAAAACATCACACGTGCCCTGAACAACGCTGTTTCACCCAAGGTCCACCTAACCACAGACACGTGGACAAGTGCTTGTGGGCAAGGCCGCTACATCTCGTTGACGGCACACTGGGTTAATATTGTGGAAGCTGGGACCCAGTCTGAGCGAGGGACGGAACACGTCCTTCCCACACCAAGGTTTGCAGGCCCTACCTCAGTCAGTGTTTCACCCACACTCTACAGCTCCGGAATGTCATGCTCTTCAGCCTCCTCCTCCTCCTGCGCATCCTCATCTACTGTGCCCTCCACACCAGTCACAAGCTGGAAGCACTGCAGCACTGCCTCGGCGAAGCGGCAACAGGCTGTGCTGAAGCTAATCTGCATAGGTGACAAACCCCACAATGCAGAAGAGCTGTGGACAGCTCTGAAACAGCAGGCAGATCACTGGCTCACACCTCTGAACCTAAAGCCAGGAAAGGTCGTGTGTGACAATGGCCGGAACCTGGTGGCGGCTTTGAGGCGAGGCCAGCTGACACATGTTCCATGCGTGGCCCATGTGCTCAACTTCGTGGTTCAGCGGTTTATAAAGTCATACCCAGAGCTGTCTGATCTGCTAGTAAAAGTTCGCCGCCTGTCTGCACATTTTCGAAAGTCACCTACTGCTTCAGCCGGCCTTGCCGGCTTTCAGCGCCGTTTGCATCTTCCGGCTCACAGACTGGTGTGTGATGTCCCCACGCGTTGGAATTCAACTCTGCACATGTTGGTCAGGATATGTGAGCAGAAGAGGGCAGTTGTTGAGTACCTGCATCACCTAAGCCGTCGGGAAATGGGTCAAACTCCACACATAACACCTGAGGAGTGGAGATGGATGTCAGACCTATGTACCATCCTCCAAAACTTTGAGGACTCCACCAAGATGGTGAGTGGTGATGACGCCATTATTAGCGTCACCATACCGCTACTCTGCCTTCTAAAACGGTCTCTGCTGAAAAACAAACATGATGCATTGCAGGCGGAGCGCGATGAGTTGCAGCAAGAAACAGTAGTGGGTGTGGGTGATAACACACAGCCCAGCCTCGTCTCATCACAACGTGCAGTGGAGGACTATGACGAGGAGGAGGATGAAGACATGGAGCAACTCTCCGGCCAAATTGAGGATATGACATGCACACCAGTCATATCCTCGGTTCAGCATGGCTGGCCAGAGGACAGGGTAGATGAGGAGGAGGAGGAGGAGGAGGAGGAGGAGGAGGACAGCATGTTCAGTCATCTTGTTGGTCAGGCTACTGAAGTCCTGGCTGTTAAGAGTCTGGCGCACATGGCTGACTTTATGGTAAGCTGCCTGTCTCGTGACCCTCGCGTTAAGAACATCTTGGCCGACAATCATTACTGGTTGGTAACACTGTTAGACCCACGCTACAAGGAGAACTTTTTGTCTCTTATTCCCGTGGAGGAGAGGTCAACCAAAATGCAGCAGTTTCGGAAGGCCATACTCACGGAAGTAGGCAAAGCATTCCCCTCACAAAACGCTAGCGGCATAGGTCATGAATCAGTGGACAACCGAGGCGTACAGCCGAGAGAGGCACAAGTCCAATCCGCCAGAGGTAGGGGAACAGTCTTTAAGATGTGGGACAGTTTTCTCAGCCCCTCACGTACCACAGCCCCTGAGGTGCGGGGTAGTGCCACAAGAAATCCTAAGTTTGCCCAGATGCTGAAGGAGTACCTTGCAGATCGAACAACTGTACTCCGACATTCCTCTGTGCCTTACAATTATTGGGTATCCAAGCTGGACACGTGGCATGAATTGGCTCTTTACGCCTTGGAAGTCCTGGCCTGCCCTGCTGCTAGCGTTTTGTCAGAGCGTGTTTTTAGTGCCGCAGGTGGAATCATTACAGATAAACGCACCCGCCTGTCAACTGAAAATGCTGACAGGCTGACTCTGATCAAGATGAACAAGGGTTGGATTGGGCCAGACTTCACCACACCACCAGCAAATGAGAGCGGAATTTAAAGTTTGCCATGTACCTCCACTCACCCATGGGTACACACTTCTGGACTTTGGATAATCGCTGGACTGCTCCTCCTTCTCCTCATGCGCCACCATGATGATGACCGTTACAAATTGCAATACTTAGGCCTTTGTTTCAGGTATACCCCCAGTGGTAAATTTTTTCGCCCATTCTTTGCAGAATGGACATTACAACGACAGGAGACCCGCTCCTTTGCAATGGGAACAATGTTTTGAGGCCCTCATGCACGTCTCTACCCAGGGACAACGTGGAGCCTCCCAATTTTTGGCTGCCCTGCCTAAGGGCTATACTATAATACACCCACTTCCTTAAAATGGACACTTAATGTTTAGAGGCCCTCATGCACGTCTCTACCCAGGGACAACGTGGAGCCTCCCAATTTTTGGCTGCCCTGCCTAAGGGCTATACTATAATACACCCACTTCCTTAAAATGGACACTTAATGTTTTGAGGCCCTCATGCACGTCTCTACCCAGGGACAACGTGGAGCCTCCCAATTTTTGGCTGCCCTGGCAAAGGGCTATACTGAAATAGACCCACTTCCTTACAATGGGCACTTCAGGTTTACAGGCCATCATGCACGTCTCTATCCAGGGACAATGTGGAGCCTCCCAATTTTTGGCTGCCCTGGCAAAGGGCTATACTGAAATAGACCCACTTCCTTACAATGGGCACTTCAGGTTTAAAGGCCATCATGCACGTCTCTATCCAGGGACAATGTGGAGCCTCCCAATTTTTGGCTGCCCTGGCAAAGGGCTATACTGAAATAGACCCACTTCCTTACAATGGGCACTTCAGGTTTACAGGCCATCATGCACGTCTCTATCCAGGGACAATGTGGAGCCTCCCAATTTTTGGCTGCCCTGGCAAAGGGCTATACTGAAATAGACCCACTTCCTTACAATGGGCACTTCAGGTTTACAGGCCATCATGCACGTCTCTATCCAGGGGCATTGGTGAACCTCACAATTTTGGACTGCCCTGGCAAAGGAAAATACTACAAAGACTCACTTCCTCAAAATGGGCACATTAGACTCAAGAGGCCTTCATGTACGTCTCTTCTCAGGGACATCGGAGTGCCACACAATGTTTTCACGTAAAATCTTTCATGTATTAATCTCAAAAAGTAACATACACCAGCTCTATCTCACTATTGGGTATGTGCCCTTAACATTTCCGCCATGAAAAATCATTTTGGTGTCATTTTGGAAGGTTTTCTGGTGAGTCCGTAAAAATGGCGTAAAACGCGGACAAAATTGTTCACAGCTGTGACTTTTCAGTGATAAATGCTTCAAGGGGTCTTCCCCATGCTGTTGCCATGTCATTTGAGCACTCTTCTGAGACTTTTGTGACATTTTTAGGGTTTCTCCATGCTGCCGGGGGGTCATTTCACAAAAATACTCGGGTCTCCCATAGGATAACATTGGGCTCGTTGCTCGGCCCGAGTACACGAGTATCTTGGGAGGCTCGGCCCGAGCTTCGAGCACCCGAGCTTTTTAGTACTCGCTCATCACTATGAATGAGAATTGATGTTTCTCTGTTTGTTTATACCTATATGTGACGATAAAGCTTGTTTAAAATCCTCCCCTCTGATGACGATGCGGTGATGTGGACCATATGATTGATCTCACACATGCGGTCCCTCCCCCCCCGAGATAATAGGTTAATAACCTTTAGGCCTACACTTTGTTCCTGGCCCCTCGTTTTGGGGGGAGTTCTAGATCGAACTAGAAGTCGAGCTTTTTGCTAAAGCTCGATAGTTCTAGTTACGTTCGAGAATGGTTCTAGCAGCAAAAAGACAAGCTAATTCCTAGCTGGCTTTCCGCTGTAAGGGTATGTGCGCACGTTGCTTTTTACCTGCTTTTTACCTGCTTTTTTGCTGCTTTTTCTTCTGCGCTGTTTAATGCCAAAATGGATGTGTTCTTCTATTCAAGCAAAGTCTATGGGAATTTGGGTTTCTTGTTCACACTATGTTGTTCAAAATGCTGCCTTTTTGTGGCAGAACTTTGGTCAAAAACTCAGCTTTTCAAAGAAGCAACATGTCAATTGTTTTTACCATTTGGGTTTTGCACTGCAAAGCTGAGTTTTTGACCAAAGTTCTGCCACAAAAAGGCAGCATTTTGAACAACATAGTGTGAACAAGAAACCCAAATTCCCATAGACTTTGCTTGAATAGAAGAACACATCCATTTTGGCATTAAACAGCGCAGAAGAAAAAGCAGCAAAAAAGCAGGTAAAAAGCAGGTAAAAAGCAACGTGCGCACATACCCTAATAGTGTAAGTCACTCTGTGACTCACACTATTATGAAATTTCAGCGTATAGTGTGCGGGAACAGCGCATTCAGATCACTGCTGCTGGGATAATTGCGATCGCCTTTTTTTTTTTTTTTTCCTTGTCTTCCTTCCCTAAGCGCGCACGTGTAGTGGGGCGGGTCAGCATGTCAGCCAATCCCAGACACACACACAGCTAAGTGGACTTTCAGCCAGAGAAGCAACGGCATGTGTGATAGGATGTCCATGTCACATGTCCCTGCATTATAAAAACGGACCTTTTCCTCCAGCACGCCATTATCTGCCTTCTGCGTCCTTGGTGTCAGTCACCGCTGGCGCAGCGCCAATCTTCGATACTGCTGTGCCTCTTTGCACAGTTACTTGCATTCCAGGCTGGGTCTAAGTCCTGTTTTGTACCTAGACACCATGCTAAAGCTGATAGTCTTTTTTCAGAGACTGTATTTCATGCTACTGAGCATGCTCAGGCACTTACTGCATCAGAGACTAGGTCCGGTAATGAACTCTTTGGCCCTGCCCCTAATGTGGGGGGCCCATATAGACCACAGGGCATCAGGTGTCCTGACGATGTGGCCAGGCCACTCCCAAATGGCTTGCAGAGGCCCGCCCCTATGACTTGTCACCTCATTATTGATGGTCAGACGATGACTGGTGAGGTGTTTGTGTCGTGGCAGCCATGAGGTCATTATTGAAGTTGTGGTTCCAAATAGGACGCTAGTTATGCCACTCATGACGTGTCACTCTGCTTTTGTCTCCAGGAGGTGCATTGTGGTCCACCCTGGTTTGGGGCGGACCCAGGTTATAAAACGGGCTGGAGCCAACAAGGAGGTGCGCAGTCTTCTATTATGCTCCGAAAGAGCACACCTCCATGTGTTGAACCCATTGCGGCTTTAAGCCAGAGGTAGGCAGGGATAGGGCGTCGATGCAGGCCGCCACCACAGTTGGTAACGCAGAACGGTTAAGACCAGCTCCTGTACTACAAGTCCTGCTTGTGCAGCCCAGTGGCATTAACAGGCCTGCTGCTGCTGATGCGCCTGCTGTCCACAGGTGTGGCCCCAATGCACACGGTCAGCGTACTGAATGGCCCCTGTGATGTTAACAGGGAGTTCCTGGGCTGGGTGGGTGTGTGGACCCTGTGACGCTAACAGGACTCCCAGTCTCCAGATCCGAGTGGCGTCTAACTCGGTTCAGGCAACTATTAGTTTCATAGCCACACAGATCTGTATCCTCCACCTAACCTTCCAGTTGTCAACCTCTCCTTTTCCATCTGGGAGCACGGTGGACATTGACTGCTGATGGGGATATATACCTTTCTCTTTCTTTTCTTATTAATTTTCGTTATATAGCGGTAACATAGTATATACCACCTTATCCAAATCTGCCAGTCCCACTGTAACAGATGGTCTTTCTTCATCAAATGTTACTTTTGCTTAACCACCAAACCCATGGACAAAAACTTTTTTCCCCTTTCCAACACAACTGTTCCCCTTTCCACCAGCATCTGTCCTTTTTCAACTCATTTGGTATATGACCAAAAGTGCAACTCTGCAGGGACACCGTACTCAATGCCATCTCAGCACAGCAGCCAGCCCTCGGTCCCTCAGATGTGGACAAGTAAATGACCATTTCCTCCTATCCATGACAAAGCGTTGAGATTCACTCTGTGCAGCACTGATGTTTACTGGAAAAGCAGATCTAAGAATCCGTACCACCTTCTGCAGATACTCCTGTATACGTGCGTCCCTTTCTATGGCAGGAATTATTTCGCCAAATATTGTGTTGTACCAGGGATCTAACAGTGTGGCAATCCAGTAGTTAGCATTACTTCGAATTCGTACAATCCGAGGGTCATGTTGTAGGTAGTGCAGCAAGAAGGGGCTCATGTGTCTTGTGCATCCAGGAGGACCAAGTCATTGGTGTGTTGGTGGCAGAGAGGTGAGAATCGTGCCTCTTTCCTCTGCCCTCTCCCCCCAACCTCGCACAACCAAAATGTGAGCAAGCTCTCACTCATCTGCTGAGTCTTCCATGCCCATCGCCAGTTCGTCCTCCATTTCTTCATGGGCTCCTGCACCTTCCTCAACAATTTTTGCTGATATTATGCGCCCTTGTTAATCCCTCTCCCCCACCATGACTGCCGCCTAGGTGCCGCTCACCGTCTGGACCTTGTAGATCTTATTATCCCTTCTGCATATGACTCCTCCTGTACATGACTCCTCCTGTACTTCCTCCCCTTCCTCTTGGACCAACACCTGACTCCGAATAATGCTTACAGTGTGCTCCATCTTGTAGATGACCAGAATTGTAATGCTGAGAATGGCATTGCCAGTGCTAAACATCTTCGTCGACATTTGTAAACTGTGTAGAAGGGTGCATAGGTCCTTGATCTGACACCACTCCAGCAGCGTGATCTGCACCACCTCTGGATCAAGTTAGCCCAGGGAATACGTCAGACCATATTTCAGCAGGGCTCTGCGGTGCTGCCACAGACGCTGCAACATGTGCAGATTCCAATTCCTGCGTGTCGGAACTAGAGATGAGCAAACCGGTCCCGGTTCGGCTCGAGGTCGGTTCGCCGAACGGAGGTCCCGTTCGAGTTCGGTTCGTCGAACGTTCGACGAACCGAACTCGAACCGCATAGGAAACAATGGCAGGCATTCACAAACACATAAAAACACCTAGAAAACACCCTCAAAGGTGTCCAAAAGGTTACAAACAACTCACAACACAACACAAACACATGAGAAAGTGACAAGGACATATACTCATGTGAAAACAAAAGAGCAGGACAAGGAAAAAGAGGAGGAGACACAGATATAGGCATGGCACGCCCTTCTAAAATCATGTAAAACACCGCAAGGTGACTCCAAGCGGAGTCTCCCTTTTTTCCAAAAATTGGGCCACACACACACCCACCCCTTCAGTGGCAGCACTTGTGCCCCAGTTGTACACTTCACAGCTAGATTTGCATCAAGCACATTCAAAAATACGCCATAATTAACCATCCCAAGGATGACACCGGGGTAGGTAGCAAAGTCTTTCCTGATCCCAGCTCTGTTCATCTTGGCTTCTTTTAAAAACAATGTAAGCAAGGGTTACTCCAAGGGGAGTCTCCCTTTTTTTCCAAAAATTGGGCCCCACACACACCCACCCCTTCAGTGGCAGCAGTTGTGCCCCAGTTGTACACTTCACAGCTAGATTTGCATCAAGCACATTCAAAAATACGCCATACTTAACCGTCCCCAGGATGACTCCGGGGTAGGTAGCAAAGTCTTTCCTGATCCCAGCTCTGTTCATCTTGGCTTCTTTTAAAAACAATGTAAGCAAGGGTTACTCCAAGCGGAGTCTCCCTTTTTTTCCAAAAATTGGGCCCCACACACACCCACCCCTTCAGTGGCAGCAGTTGTGCCCCAGTTGTACACTTCACAGCTAGATTTGCATCAAGCACATTCAAAAATACGCCATACTTAACCGTCCCCAGGATGACTCCGGGGTAGGTAGCAAAGTCTTTCCTGATCCCAGCTCTGTTCATCTTGGCTTCTTTTAAAAACAATGTAAGCAAGGGTTACTCCAAGCGGAGTCTCCCTTTTTTTCCAAAAATTGGGCCCCACACAGACACCTTATCAGTGGCAGCACTTGTGCCCTAGTTGCAAACAGGATGTTTTGATTTGCATCAAGCACATTCCAAATCCACAAGCATTTACTCTCCCCAGGATGACACAGGGGTAGTAAATTCCTTCTGGATCCATGACTTGTTCATTTTGATGAACGTCAGTCTGTCCACATTGTCACTGGACAGACGTGTGAGCTTATCTGTCAGCACACACCCAGCAGCACTGAAGACACGTTCATAGACAACGCTGGCAGCTAGACACGACAAAATCTCCAAGGCGTAACTGGAGAGCTCTGGCCATTTTTCTAGATTTGAAGCCCAAAAGGAGCAAGGCTCCATTTGCAAAGTCATGGCATCGATGTTCATTTGGAGATACTCCTGTATCATCCTCTCCAGCCGTTGACTATGTGTCAGACTTGTTGTCTCTGGTGGCCTTGCAAAAGAGGGTCTAAAAAAATTATGAAAAGATTCCATAAAATTGCTGTTACCAGCACCAGATACGGTCCTACTGGTACGGGTAGACTGTTGAAGATGACGAGACCGTCCCATGTTTGTCAAGTTACAACTGGGAGAATCACTCCCTGCACCTGCACGGTTGTTTGGTGGAAAAGCCGAGCTAAGATCGAGTAACAGCTTCTGCTGATACTGCTGCATACGTGCGTCCCTTTCTATGGCTGGAATTATTCCACAAAATTTGGACTTGTACCGGGGGATCTAATAGTGTGGCAATCCAGTAGTCATCATCACTTCTAATTTTGACAATACGAGGGTCATGTTGGAGGTAGTGCAACAAGAAGGCACTCATGTGTCTTGCGCAGCCATGCGGACCAAGTCCACGCTGTGTTTGTGGCATAGAGGTGCTAACCGTTCTTTCTTCCTCTGACATCTCCCCCCAACCTCTTTCAACTGAAATTTGACCAAGGTCTCCCTCATCTGCTGAGTCTTCCATGTCCATGGACAGTTCGTCCTCCATTTCTTCATGTTCTCCTGCACCTTCCTCAACATCTCGCCTGCTACCATGCGCCCTTGTTGATCCCTGTCCCCCATTGTCCCATGCCTGCCGCGTTGGTGATGATGAACGTCTGGACCTTGGTGATGTTGTTGTGTCTTGCGCATATGAATCCTCCTGTAGTTCATCCCCTTCCTGTTGCCCCACCCCCTGACTCCGAATAGTGTTTAGCGTGTGCTCCAGCATGTAAATGACTGGAATTGTCATGCTGATAATGGCATTGTCAGCGCTAAACATATTCGTCGCCATGTCGAAACTGTGCAGAAGGGTGCATAGGTCCTTGATATGAGACCACTCCATCAGGGTGATCTGCCCCACCTCTGCATCTCGTTGGCCCAGGCTATACGTCATGACGTATTGCACCAGGGCTCGGCGGTGCTGCCACAGTCGCTGTAACATGTGGAGAGTTTAATTCCAGCGTGTCACCACATCGCATTTCAGGCGATGAACCGGCAGGCCGAAAGACTTCTGGAGCGATGCAAGTCGCTCAGCTGCGGCGTTTGAATGGCGGAAGTGAGCAGACAGTTTTCGTGCCCTGTTCAGAAGGCCATCTAGGCCGGGATAGTGTGTTAAGAATTGCTGGACAACAAGGTTCAACACGTGAGCCATACAAGGTACGTGTGTCAACTTGCCCAGGCGAAGGGCCGCACCCAGGTTTGCAGCATTGTCGCACACGGCCTTACCAGGCTGCAGGTTGAGTGGAGACAACCATTTATTAAACTCGGACCGCAGAGCTGACCACAACTCCTCAGCTGTGTGACTCTTATTCCCAAGACATGTCAAGCTAAAGACCGCCTGATGCCGTTGCGCTCTGCTGCCAGCATAGTAATGAGGGGTGCGTGATTCCTTCTGCGCAGTGAGAACGCTGGTGGCCTGACCAGGCAGGCTTGGGGCGGAGGTGGAGGACCCAGATGAGGTGGAGGAGGCAGAAGCAGTGGCGGAACTTGGACAGACAGAGGATTGACACAAGTCGTGGGGATGGCAAGACTTGTGCAGCAGACCCTTCACCATCTATCACCATAGTTACCCAGTGCCCAGTCAGCGACATGTAACGTCCCTGTCCATGCTTACTGGTCCAAGTATCGGTGGTGAAATGCACCCGTTGACACACAGAGTTTCTCAAGGAAGCGGTGATGTTGTGTGCGACATGCTGGTGTAGCGCGGGCACACCTTTCTTAGAGAAGTAGTGGCGACTAGGCATCTGGTACTGGGGCACAGCGACAGACATAAGGTCTCTAAAATCCTGTGTGTCCACTAGGCGGAAAGGCAGCATTTCGGTAGCCAAGAGCTTACAGAGGGATAGAGTCAACCTCTTAGCTTTGTCATGGGTCGCAGGAAGTGGCCTTTTATTTGACCACATCTGAGGGACAGAGATCTGACTGATGTGTGTAGACGGTGTTGAGTAGGGTGTCCCTGGAAAAATGCAGGTTTGTGAGGAAAGTGCAGGCGGAGTCATGATGTTGCCTTCATCCAACGTTGGTGCTATCGATGTCTGAGAGAGCTGTACACACTCACTTATTTCCCCTTCCAAACCAACTGACGACCTACCAAGCAAACTGCCTGTTGCGGTTACAGTGGTGGAAGTTGTGCGTGGAAAAACAGGTGTGATAGCTGTCCCCACAGTCCTAGAAGATGAAGAGCGCACGGATGCACTGGAAGGGGCAGGCGGTGGATGGTTCGCTCCGCTAGGCCGCATTGCAGCACGGTGAGCTTCCCACCGGGACATATGATATTTATTCATGTGACGATTCATGGAAGAAGTTGTCAAACTGCTGAAGTTCTGACCTCTACTAAGAGAACCATGACAAATTTTACAGATCACATAATTTGGGCGATCTTTTTCTATGTCAAAAAAGGACCAGGCTAGGCAAGGCTTAGAGGGCATGCGACCTGTTGATCCAACCCGACTAGTGCTCAGAGGCAGAGTGGTGGCTGAGGATGCAGTTGTAGACGTGCTACCAGTACTCCGACTGTGTCCAGGAAGGCGCAAGGTAACTTCGTCATCAGTTGCATCCTCCTCTACCACCTCTGTTGACCTCCTCAAGGGCCTGACTGTGGGTTGACAGTAGGTGGGATCTAGAACTTCATCATCAATTGTTGTGTTTGCACTCCCCTCCCCCTCAGACAGAACCTCTTCTTGCCCTGACCGAATATTTAAGTTGTCATCCCAATCGGGTATCTGCGTCTCATCTTCATCAGTATGTTCCTCATTGTCTATAACCACAGGTGTTACAGTTTGTGACAAAGAGTCAACATTATTCTCAGAAACTTGGTCCTCACGGCCTGAATCAGAGTCACAAAGGTTCTGGGCATCACTGCAGACCATTTCCTGTTCTGTACTCACTGTAGCTTGGGAGCAGACCTCTGATTCCCAGGCTATAGTGTGACTGAACAGCTCTGCAGACTCAGCCATCTCAGTTCCACCATACTGTGCAGGGCTGATGGAGACTTCAGAGCTGGGAGAAAGCAAGTTTGATTGGGATGACAACTCAGAGGACTGGTGTTTTTTGGATGCGGTACTTGAAGTGGCTGAGAGGGCACTTGTTGGAACACTTGAGATCCATTCAAGCATTTTCCTTTTTTGGCCATCATCTACCTTTGTTCCTGTTGTTCGTGTCCGTAAAAAAGGGAGCACATCGGATTGTCCACGGTAAGTAGTAGACATCTTACTTTTGCTGGTAGATGGTCTATCTTCAGCAGATGATAATGGAGCTTTGCCACCTTCCCCACGGACAAACCCTTTTTTTCCTTTTCCACCACGCCTCTTCCCCTTTCCACCAGCATCTGTCATTTTGCCACTCATGTTGATTGCGAGAAGATTGTGCACTGAAAATGTGGTAATAAAAATTGAGAGGTGGTGTAGATTACAGTGGTGGTCTAGCTTTATTAACAGCAGAATAATAAAGAATAAATATCCCTGACAATGCAACTACGGCCCTTAAACTGGCAGCAAAAATTGATAGTATAATGGCTTAGTTATAATGAGTTTGAGTGTGCAATGCAGGCAGACGTGCTGCAAATATCTTTGCACTAGTGGGACTATAGCAAAGTCCAATAGCCACGTTTAGGATGCCACTAGGTACACTGAGTGTTTGCTAGTATAATGGCTTAGTTATAATGAGTTGGAGTGTGCAATGCAGGCAGACGTGCTGCAAATATCTTTGCACTAGTGGGACTATAGCAAAGTCCAATAGCCACGTTTAGGATGCCACTAGGTACACTGAGTGTTTGCTAGTATAATGGCTTAGTTATAATGAGTTGGAGTGTGCAATGCAGGCAGACATGCTGCAAATATCTTTGCACTAGTGGGACTATAGCAAAGTCCAATAGCCACGTTTAGGATGCCACTAGGTACACTGAGTGTTTGCTAGTATAATGGCTTAGTTATAATGAGTTGGAGTGTGCAATGCAGGCAGACGTGCTGCAAATATCTTTGCACTAGTGGGACTAGACAAAAGTCCAATAGCCACGTTTAGGATGCCACTAGGTACACTCAGTGTTTGCTAGTATAATGGCTTAGTTATAATGAGTTGGAGTGTGCAGAGGACAGGAGGGTACAGTGCCAGGATTGTGGGGCTCTGGGTAGAGGAATGGAAGCCTGCCTTTCTATTCCCTCCTAATGGGGAAATGCAGCGACGAAATCCCTGACCTTAGCTACACAGACTCTGTCTCTGTTTTCAGGACCTGTCACCTATAGCTCTGACCCTGCCGGTACGAGCCCTTAAAAGGACTGATAGAAAGTGCTATCCCTAAGCTGTCTAGTGCTGTGTATGGAGCGTATACAGCAGTATCGGCGATAGGACTAAGGACGGAGCTGCGCCAGTGATGTCTGACACCAAGGACGCAGAAGGGAGATAATGGCGTGCTGGAGGAAAATGTCCGGTTTTATAATGCAGGGACATGTGACATGGACATCCTATCACACATGCCGTTGCTTCTCTGGCTAAAAGTCCACTTAGCTGTGTGTGTGTCTGGGATTGGCTGACATAATGGCCCTCCCCACTACACGCGCGCGCTTAGGGAAGGAAGACAAGGAAGGAAAAAAAAAATGGCGATCGCCATTATACAAACAGGAGTGATCTGAAGGCGCTGTTCACGCACACTATACACTGAAATTTCATAATAGTGTGAGTCACCGAGTGACTTACACTATTACAGCGGAAAGCCAGCTAGGAATTAGCTGTTTTTTTTTGCTGCTAGAACCGTTCTCGAACGTTTCTAGAACTATCGAGCTTTTTCAAAAAGCTCGAGTTCTAGTTCGATCTAGAACAGGCCCCAAAATCACTCGAGCCTAGAACTGGAGAACCTCGAACCTCGAACCGCGCTCAACTCTAGTCGGAACATCGCATTTCCGGCGTTTAACCGCCAGACCCTAAGACTTCAGGAGCGATGAAAGTTGTTGAGCTGCGGGGTGCGAAGGATGAAAGTGAGCACATAGCAGCGTGCCCGCTGCACAAGGCCATGTAGGCCGGGATGGTATTTTAAAAATTGCTGGAGAATCAGATTCAACACGTGAGCCATACAAGGCACGTGTGTCACATTGCCCTGACGAAGGGCCGCAGACAGGTTTGCATCATTGCCGCACACGGCTGTTAAGTCACCAACGTAGTCCACTCAATCAATTTGTACTCCGGTCGCCAGGTGACAACGTGTTCCTTTCGTGCATAGTGCTGATGATGGGAAAGGAGTCGATGCCACTGGGTTGCATTACCTTGACAGATACAGAACCACAGGCTGAATGTAGGTGGTGGGTATCTCACAGATGACGTACCATCATTCAGCTACAACCAATGGGAAGACACCACACACTTTTTTAGGCCCCTCCTGTCTGCAGACCACTGCCAGACAAAGCTATGAACCTCTTGTTACTGTTACCCCCAGTTCAGTTTTATGAGTTTATGTGCTTGTTACCTGACTACTTTTCTGCTTGCTGTTTATGTACCTCGTTGGCCGATCCGCATTTCACCTCTGCTTGTTTTCTGATTAAGTCCTGGCCATCCCATTCTGTTCCTCTTCCTCAATTAATGTTTTTGACCCTGCATGACTACTTTTCTCTGGAACTGCAGCCTTCCACAGGTATTGATCAACTTGGGCCCTGTGTAATTCCAAATCACTGTATAGGGGTTAAAGGGTTTCAGGGTTCTGGGTGTCCAGCTTGGTGAGTGGCTTGCCTCTAGCCTATCCTTTACAGCCCATCTGAGTGTGTCGATCCAGGCAGGCGTTACACCGTGCCCTCTGCAGAAGGCCATGTAGGCCGGGATAGTGTTTTAAAAATTGCTGGACAACCAGGTTCAACACGTGAGCCATACAAGGCACGTGTGTCACATTGCCCTGAAGAAGGGTCGCAGACTGGTTTGCATCCTTGTCGCACCCGACCTTCCCTGGCTGCTGGTTGAGTGGAGACAACCATTGATGAAACTCGGTCTCACTCTCCAGAGCTTACCGTCCACAACTCCTCAGCGGTGTGACTCACATTTCCCAGACATTTCTAAGTAAAGAGTCGACCGCATCATGCTGTTGAGCTGTGCTGCCTCTGAGAGCCATGTCCACATTGTCAGTGGACAGACACGTGTGCTTATCTGCCAGCATACCCCCAGCAGCACTGAAGACAGGTTCCGAGAGAACGCTGGCTGCAGGACACGACAAGATCCCCAAGGCGTACGTGGCAAGCTCAGGCAATTTATCCAGATTGGAAGCCTAAAATGAGCAGGGCTCAAGTTGCACAGTAATGACATCGACGTTTCCTTGCATATACTCATATATCTGTGTGTCCTCCTCTTTTTCCTTGTCCAGCTCTTTTTGTTTTCGCATGAGTATATGTCCTTGTCACTTTCCCATGTGTTTGTATTGTGTTGTGAGTTGATTGTCACCTTTTGGACACCTTTGAGGGTGTTTTCTAGGTGTTTTTATGTGTTTGTGATTGCCTGCCATTGTTTCCTATGCAGTTCCAGTTCGGTTCGTCGAACGTTCGACGAACCGAACTCGAACGAGACCTCCGTTCGGCGAACCGAACTCGAGCCGAACCGGGACCGGTTCGCTCATCTCTACTCGTGACCTGTGGCTATGCAGCTATTTATTGATATCTAACATCATTTCCGCTGTTTGATAATAGCTTGGAGCTACTCTATATATTATCCTTTTTCACTTACAACTATTGCAAGTTACATACACTCAGTACCTATCTAGCCAGCTATATTGGAAGAGGTATCTCTATATAGGGCACTCCACCCTTTCTCTCTCCTGTGTTGTACCATATAGGTTAATACATATTGTTCACCTGTTTGATTGAAAGTGATAACGCCATAATCTCATGATTGGCCTCACCATTTTTCAGGTTTTAAATTGGTGTTTGGATCACTGTTTGTATACATTTTATATAACCCAATTAAAAGGTTAAGTTTTAATGATCACATGTTGCTATATCTACTAATATAACAGGTGTCCAAAATATCAGTAGTTTGTCAAACACATCTTGAGAGGCTGTCAGTTATTTTTTTTAATTTCAGCAATATTGGTGGCCTACTTCGGCATAATGAATGAAAGAAAATGTCACTTAAATGCCCCAGCAATGGTAGCAGCATTGGGTATATGAAAATTAGGGGGAGGTGAGGAGCGTGCTCACTAGAACAGGTTGTGCATGTCAACCCCATATAATATATAACTGCTGAAGTCATGCTTGCAGATTTGAAGAAAATCTTCATCTACTTATATCAAGGAGTAAAAAGAGATGGACGTTTCATGTTGACGGCACTGCTACTAGAAAAGTAGTTGTTCAATGCCGTGGTAGTATTGAATTATAGCCTTATTACACATTTCAAGTTCATACCATAATCTGTCTTTTTTTTTTTTAAATACACTATGTATAGAGACTAGAGATGGGCGAATGGTCAAATATTCGGGTTCGGACTTTGAGCCTAATAATTTCTATTATTCGTGTATTTGTACTGAATAACGAACTCAATGCACGTCAATGGGAAATGCTAATCATTTTCTGGAGGACCTTGAAATTAGGTCTGGGAGGGCTGTAAAAATGCTGAAATGAATGGAAAATTCCTGAAAGTGAATTCGAACAGCATGGGGAAGATGCCTGGATGCATTTCTGACTCACATTTGGTTTCTGGGAATAATGAAAGTGTGACGCCCTGGACTAGCCAGGTGGTCACGTGTAGGCCCTTACACAAACACCGTGTCCCCCCCCCTTAATAAGGTGACAGCAGCCAACCTATAAAAGCCTTGTCACCTCTCTCAGGGTTCAATGGGCACACCAGGGGGCGGGGCCAGGCAGTTGGCCACGCCCACCTAGGAGTGCGGAGAGCCTGAGACAGGACACAGTAGTTTTGAACAGTGAAGTGGAGAGTCAAGTTCAAGTTCAGCAGGCCTGAGGTGTCAGGCTTGCAGCGTTAACACTGACCGGTGCCAGGGTCGTAGCCCTGGTACCGTGGCAAGGAGGCAGACAGTGGTGGCCGCCTACAGGAGCTACGATTACAGCGGGTGGTACCATAAGTGACCGGGACCGGTTAGTGGCCCACCGGTACCGAACCAGGAAACCGGAGCACCAGGAGGGGTACTCAGACCCAGTACGAGGCCCAGAAACAACTGGACCGAGTCGAATCAACTGATTGAGGACTGGACTTTAGGCCCTTTCCCACCTAAGACCCGACTGAAGACAACAGCCGAACGATAGGGGTAGAAAGCCACCGCCCAGGCATCGAGACCCCACAGGCCAGCGTCTGCAGGCACACGGGCTCTACTGGCATACATCAGGCTGGGGAGCGGACTACCGTTGCTCAGGCATAGGAGTTATCATTTTCTACAAAAGTGAGGTGCAGGAGAAAGGTGGAAACCACCAACCTGAAAAGGGGAAAAGTGCAGCTGGCTGCGGGCACCGTCCACCATCGTGTTTGGTTTACCAGAGACTCCAGCGTGTTTGTAATAGTGAGCACAACAGTGCCTTCGGGCCACGCGCCGCACCGCACCGACACGCCAGCACGCATCATCCATTCCCCCGCCTCAGCACCTCCGTCGGGCCCCCGGGACCATCATCCTCCCTAGCCACGGAGGGGGTCAACATCAGACTGCGCAACACCATCCCCGGGAGCCTAGTCAACGGCAGCGGTGGTGTCCATCCATTCACCACAACCCGTGGGTGCGCGTCACGAACTTAATCCCCGAACAACAGCGGCCCCGGCCGTGGACCTCTCCACCGACCACCACCCCTTGCGCAGCGCCAGCAACTCCCTTTCAGAGCGACGTGACCCCCGGGTCCATGAGGAGCTCGAGACACCCACCGACGAGCACGGATCCGAGCGGCTCGGCAGCCGGCTGAGCCCCGGGGTGGTACACATCGACTTTTCTGGCGTCACGAACAGGATAGAATCCATCCACTTACCTGTGGAAGTGCGCCTTGAAGTTATCGTCAGCGGAGTCCCGTTGAAAAATTTCATAATCCACAATCTTGTCACTATTCTGTGGCGCGAAGTTTCCCGCCCAAGCCGTCCTCTCCCTCTCCAAGAGAATGGGCGCGAAAGTGAAGCCCCACCCCCTGAGAACAGAGTGGTGCAGAAAGAAAGCAGAGTGCCCCGAAAAGACCAAGGGGGGCGGGTGAAGACCCTGTCCCATGTGACCGAAGGGATAAAAGGGCAGGGACTCCAGGACTCTGCGACCCATCTGGTTCCTTGACCCTGACAGTGCATCATGTCCTTCCCGTCTGGCAAGCCAGAATTCCCGGAGCCCGCGCCTTGAACAGCGGCAATATGTCACCGCAACCAGGCCCAGGTGCATCTCCTGATGGAGCGATGGACACCCGAGGAGGAGGAGCTGGCTGCGGTCGTGCGGGCGTATGAAGTGGAGGCAGCCTTAGAGGAGCGGGTATGCGACCCACGCCCCTGTGTCCCAGAGGGACCAGCCGCTGCGGCTGAGGGACCTGGTCTTCGCCGGCTCCCTATACTGCCTCCCCCGTTGTCCGTGTCGATCGCCGCTGCTCCCCCGCCCGGCCCGCTGCCACCAGCATCGGCAGCGGGGTCCGTCTCACCGGCCTGTGAGAATCTACCTGCAAGGGAAGCTGCCGGCATGGAGGAAGAAGCTGCGGCTCCCGTGAGGGCTGAAGGAGAGGGGGAACCCGGTCCAGAAGGACCCGTCACCAGCCATGGGGAGCCCGGGAGCCAGATGATAGTGGCTCAGAGGCCGACATGGAGCCGGTCTCGAAAGATGAGGCCCCTGGTGTTGTCAACATGGAGGCCACGTACATCCCGCGGTGTGGGGGGAATGGGTACCGGATTGCCCTCTCCTGCCGCGCCTGTTGTGTGCTGGAACTGTTCGAGGGCGAGGTAGAGTCTGCCTCAGAGGATGAAACCCCTCGCCCCAGACCGGAAGAAGATAATGAGTAAAGGTAGTGGATCCCGGCTACCAAGTTGAAAAGTCCCCGTTGGGACCATACTGCCCGTTGGGACTTTGTTTTGCCCCGTTTTAAAATTAACATGGCTGAGAACTTGCAGGCCACCCAAGAACTTTTGGGTTTGTAAATAATTCCTGGACCGACCTACCCCATTTCACTACCTCCGGAGAGGCAGACTGGAGGATGGGCCTGCGGGAAAGTGATGGCCGAGGCCCCGTCACCAATGCAACCGGTGGCGATCCTCTGGGTCCCGGGGTCCCCTGGACGTGGGGTCCCTGAGAGACAATCGGGTGTGGAACCCTGTACCCGTTCCGCAAAGCAACACCTGGGCCTATTCCTGGATTGGGGAAGAGGGATGCTGCCCATTTCTTAGGGGCAGCATCAAGGCTAGGTTTGTTTGGGTGGGTAACATAAGGACCCGGTCCCGTTGTTAATAAAAATGTTATAAAAGTTTGCAACGTTTAAGAATATGCCTCCCGTCAAGGGAAGAAACATAAACCTTTGTGATTGTAAATATGTTATTATACTTGTAATATGTTAATTTTATCTCTTCCAGTTCAGAAAAATAAACCGGTGGTGGACGGGCAGCCCGCGGACGGTCTGCATTAAACCAAGGGGGAATGTGACGCCCTGGACAAGCCAGGTGGTCACAGGTAGGCCCTTACACAAACACCTTGTCCCCCCCCCTTAATAAGGTGACAGCAGCCATTTATAAAACCTTGTCACCTCTCTCAGTGTTCAATGGGCACACCAGGGGGGCAGGGCCAGGAGGTTGGCCACGCCCACCTATGGGTCCGGAGAGCCTGAGACAGGACACAGTAGTCTTGGACAGTGAAGTGGAGAGTCAAGTTCAAGTGCAGCAGGCCTGAGGTGTCAGGCTTGCAGCGTTAACACTGACCGGTGCCGGGGTCGTAGTCCTGGTACCGTGGCGAGGAGGCAGACGGTGGTGGCCACCTGCAGGAGCTGGGATTACAGCCGGTGGAACCGTAAGGGACCGGGACCAGGTAGTGGCCCGCCGGTACCGAACCGGGGAACCAATTGGAAACCGGAACACCAGGAGGGGTACTCAGACCCAGTACGAGGCCCAGAAACAACTGGACTGAGTTGAATCAACTGATTGAGGACTGGACTTTAGGCCCTTTCCCACCTAAGACCCGACTGAAGACAACAGCCGAACGATAGGGGTAGAAAGCCACCGCCCAGGCATCGAGACCCCACTGGCCAGCGTCTGCAGGCACACGGGCTCTACTGGCATACATCAGGCTGGGGAGCGGACTACCGTTGCTCAGGCATAGGAGTCATCATTTTCTACAAAAGTGAGGTGCAGGAGAAAGGCGGAAACCACCAACCTGAAAAGGGGAAAAGCGCAGCTGGCTGCAGGCACCGTCCACCATCTTGTTTAGTTTACCAGAGACTCCAGCATGTTTGTAATAGTGAGTACAACAGTGCCTTCGGGCTACGCGCCACACCGCACCGACACGCCAGCACGCATCATCCATTCCCCCGCCTCAGTACCTCCCTTGGACCCCCGGGACCATCATCCCCCCCTACCCATGGAGGGGGTCAACACCAGGCTGCGCAACACCATCCCCAGAGCCTAGTCAACGGCAGCGGTGGTGTCCATCCATTCACCACAACCCGTGGGTGGCATCACGAACTTAATCACCGAACAACCGCGTCCCTGGCCGTGGACCTCTCTACTGACCACCACCCCTTGCATAGCACCAGCAAGTCCCTTTCAGAGCGACGTGACCCCCAGGTCCGTGAGGAGCTCGAGCCACCCACCGACGAGCACGGATCCGAGCGGCTCGGCAGCTGGCCAAGCCCCGGGGCGGTACATCAGCATATTATGTGGATTAAAACATGAATATTATACCTACTGAGATTTCCGCAGCTATCATACTGCTTCCAGGTCCGATCTTTAGATCTTATGCATAGTTACTGATTCCCCCACCCACCCTGTGAGACCCCCCCCATTACTAACTGTGAGGCAAACCCTGGGATATGAAGATGAATTATGACTTCCAGTCATAGTCGCTCTCATCACTCCATGGCAGTGCCCCCTCCCTTCTTGTTCTCAGATGTCCAGCATCTGTGAAGGTGTCACATCCCATGGCCATCTCCTGTGATATGGAGATTAGGTGATGTGGGAACAATGGACACAGGATGACTCCCTGCCGTGACCCTGTAGTAGGGGCTGCTATCTAGTTAGCAAGCTTGGAAGTATCCAGACAGGACGACTCCAGTAAAAAATGGTTCATATCTCGCAAGCCATATTTCCGATAAATATGGCAACCATAAAAATGGTGTCTCCGCATGCGGACGATGCTGGCACACCCTTTTTATGGGAGCAGGACCTGGGTAAATACCCCAGGCGTGATATCAGCCAATGGGGAACTAGTAGACAAGTCATGAGTCCTCTCGTTCTGTAGCTAAATTCATAGCTGTCACAATGAGAGCGTCGGCGTCCGCCTACGACGCTCCCAGGCCAAGTTATGGCCATATTCCATGTTGTGGATTTTGTCCATAACTCCAGCCAGGGGTGGAGCAGTGCTCCCTCTGAGGTCACTAAGGTAGGAGGGGACCTGGATTTGCCCAGGTTGATAACCCTACTTCGGCCATTTTCCAGTGTTCTTCTGCTCGGGGGCCTGGTTGGGAAAGACCTGTGAGGGAGTTCCTGGAAACCTGGTCTACAGCGCCCCCCTGTGGCCAGACGCACAAGGTAACTGCTGGAACTGTGTATGCCTGTTTGTAACCCATGCTTTGATTGTAACTGTACTCTGACATATGTATATTCTGTAGATTCCCTATTGTATATATTGTAGTTCTAGTGTGCTTTAGGCTGATTAAATTATATAATTAATCTTGGGCTGTTCTGTTATCTCGATCTTGAATCCCACGTCCGTGTGTTCGGCTAATAGTTACCGTGAAGCGGTTGGTGGCAGCGAGTTGTGCCAAGGATTATTGTGGGGAGGCCAGTGAGATTCGGGGAGATTTTATATATTCCGCCCGCGGAGGTCGGGGGAATATATACCCTACTCTCACCGGGGACCCTTCAATAATCGGCATAAGTAGTATAGCGGCCTCCTTGCTTATTGTCGGGCAATTCCATAATTGGCCTGACTATAAGAGGGGCGCTAGGGAGCGCGTCACGTGCTCTGTCTGTCGGTCGGGAGGTATAAAGGAGGGGTGACCCCCACTTGTTACCCCCCGATTGTGACGTACTGGTAGCCAGCGCGGGGGATTTCTGAGTGACCCCCCCGGTGGTTCGTGACATATTGGTGGCATAGCGGTGGGATCGAGATAATAGTGTGTGTGAGTGTGAGACCCATACTCCCAGACACTAAAGACTGCCTGCAGCAGCTGTGGCTGCTGGGGTCTTCAGACTAGCTCAACACTAGAGTGTCAGAGTGCAGATACTGTAAGGTGTGTGGAGGCATCAGGTGTCAGTTCTGTGTCAGTGACCAAAAGTCTGCAAGAATGGCTGATGGCACCAGGAGCAGAGCTAGGCAACTGGCCAATGCTAAAGCAGGAGCCGAAGAGAGGGAGGACGGTGCTGTGGACAGTAATGAGGAGGTTGCCCACGAGTCCTCCAGGAGCTCGACGCCAGAAAACCGTTCTGCAGAGGACAGCGCACAACCTGGCAATTATGGACAAGATGAGGAGCAGCTCACCCAAGGGTCCTCAACGAGCCAGATGCCAGCCCTCCGCTCTGCAATGGACAGTGAATCACCTGGCTCTGCAGCGTGCCGCAGATCACCACTTGCCAATCCCTCCGGCCTGAGAGGTGCAGAGGCCCTCCTTCAAGCTGCCTTGGCCAGGCTTATGGCTGGAGACCGGGATACCTACGAGGTACTCATGGCCGAGCGTGGGCGACAGGCAGCGCGTGACGCTGAGGCTGCGGAGCGGCAAGCAGCGCGTGACGCTGAGGCTGCGGAACGGCAAGCAGCGTGTGAGGCTGCGGAGCGGCAGGCAGCGCGTGAAGAGCGAGAGCGAGAGCGACAGGCAGACCGTGACTACCAGCTGCAGCTAGCTCAGCTCCGGCCCTCATCAGCCACATGTGACCTTCAAAACACCAAACTTCCAAAGGTCCGTGTTGAGGACTTCCCAGTGCTGGAGAAGGATGGAGACTTGGACTCTTTCCTGACTGCTTTTGAACGGACTTGCTTGCAGCACCATCTGGACAAGGATCAGTGGGCCAAATACCTGACCCCCCGTCTAAGGGGTAAGGCCCTGGATATCCTTGGGGACTTGCCTGCTGAGGCAGATCAGGGCTACGACACCATCAAGCGGGCCCTGATCCAACAGTACAACCTCACTCCGGAGTCCTACCGCAAGAAGTTCCGGACCCTGCAAAAGGGACCAAAGGACTCCTGGGCTGACCACCGGCGGGCACTTGCCCGAGCTGCCGACCACTGGACCCAAGGCCTGCAGCTTTCCACCGGACCGGAGATCCTGGACTTGTTCATCACGGAGCAACTCTTGTGGAACTGCCCTGAGGATCTCCGCCAGTTCATCCGAGACCAGAAGCCAAAGGGGTCCACGGCTACAGCTGCCCTGGCCGATGACTACACCAACAATCGGGCTCCTGAGGCCAGGAGAGCAGCCACCAGCAGCACCTGGAGAGGGGGTAAGATGAACTCTGCGACTGCCCCACCTGCCCCTAGACTGCAGGGGGTGTCCCCCTCAACTCCCCTCTCCAGGCCCGTGGCAGAACCAAGACGGTGCCACCAGTGCAACTTACCTGGACACTTCAAGGCCATGTGCCCTCAGCGTCCCAAGGCCCCGGCTCCGTCCCCGTCCCAAGGGCCGCCCAAGGTGTATTGTGTGGGTGGGGGTGGTGGTAGGTCCCTGGACAGCTTCCAACCTGTCACCGTCGGCCGGTCTGTGACCATAGGACTGCGAGACAGCGCCTCGGAGGTGACTCTGGTGCGGCCTGACATGGTGTCCCCCCAAGACTTGATCCCGGGAAAAACCCTCGCTGTCTCCGGGATTGGAGGCATTGACCCGGCGCTGCCTGTTGCTGACATTTATGTGGACTGGGGCGCAGGGCGAGGGGTGAGGGAGGTGGGGGTAACTGATCGGATCCCTGCAAACGTGCTACTTGGGACAGATTTGGGGCAGATAACCTCCCAGTTTGGGCCCCCCCCAAGGGCTGAACCTTCAGCCCGTACTGACATGACTCCTAACAATGTTAATGTGTTATCTATGAATGATGTAAGGGAGGAGGGAGTGAACTCTGATATTTCTGCTTGCACAGACACCATAGACACACACTCAGCTGCAGCTGTGACAGGGGAGGGGGTCAGAGAAAGGTGTGACAATGCCTCTACAAGTAACCAGCCAGTGAGCTGGGATCTGTTGCCCTCTGCAGGGATAAGCAGAGAGCAGGGTGCTGCAGGGGGAGGACCAGTGTGTGGGGTGGGGGCTACCACAGCAAATGTGGGGTCCCCAGAGATTTCACAGCGGGGTTCTGTTGCTGCAGGAGGGGAACAGGCAGGAGAGATTGGGGCCGGTCCAGGAGCGGAAGTGCTCCCAGGTAAGATCTCGGTGCATGGTTCCCCCACAACCGGGGTGTCAGGAAGCCAGGTAGGTCTGCCTGAACCGGCGACTTGGTCAGGAACGGAGGAGGAGCAGGCACGACCCACGGTCGCAGCGGCTGTGGCCGCTGTCACCCGCAGTGGGAGTGCTGGAAGCCAAGGGGCCTCCCGGAGGTCCGATAGCTCTTCCCCTTCTGACCAAGTGGCAGCCGAGTCAGGTGGAGGCCAGGACACAGGTCCCGGGGTACTGACTGAAGATGTGTCAGTCTCGTCGATTCTGGCCACATCTAGTCAGGGGTTTCAGGCAGCGTTAGAAGCTGACGACAGCCTGAAAGCTCTTAAGGAGCAGGCGGCACAGCCTCCCTCGGACTCGGACCCGGAGCGAGTGGTCTGGGACCAAGGACGGCTGTACCGGGCCACGGTCCAGCAGGGTTCACCGGAGGCGTGGCCCAGGGACCGACAGTTGGTGGTACCCTATCCGTTCCGGACGGAGTTGTTGCGGATCGCACATGAGATTCCGATGGCCGGACACCTAGGGATCGCTAAGACCAAGGCCAGGTTAAACCAGCATTTCTACTGGCCAAAAATGGGGGCCGATGTGGCTGCCTACTGCCGTTCGTGTGAAACCTGTCAGAGAGTGGGGAAGGCGGGGCCACACCCCAAAGCCCCACTAGTATCTCTGCCAATCATCGATGAGCCTTTCAGGAGGGTGGCTGTGGATCTGGTCGGCCCGCTGGCCATCCCCAGCAGCTCCGGGAAAACGCTTCATACTAACGGTAGTGGACTATGCCACCCGGTACCCAGAAGCAGTGGCCTTGTCGTCCATTCGGGCTGACAAGGTGGCCACCGCATTGCTGGAGATTTTCTCCCGAGTGGGTTTCCCCCAGGAAATGCTCACTGACCGGGGGACCCAATTCATGTCCCAGCTGATGGAGGCCCTCTGTAAGCAAGTCCAGGTGCGACATCTGGTGGCCAGCCCGTACCATCCACAGACTAATGGCCTGTGCGAGCGGTTTAATGGCACCTTAAAGCAGATGCTTAAGATGTTGGTCGACTCCCACGGGCGTGACTGGGAGCGGTATCTCCCACACCTGTTATTTGCTTACCGGGAGGTTCCACAGGCCTCAACAGGATTCTCACCGTTTGAGCTCCTGTACGGGCGACGTGTGCGGGGCCCCCTGGCTCTGGTGAAAGAGGCTTGGGAAGGGGATTTGGCCACCCCTGGAGTGTCGGTTATCGAGTATGTCATGCGCTTCCGGGACAAAATGCAGGCCGTGACGCAACTGGTACACGACAATATGGCTCAAGCCCAGGCCGATCAGAAGCGTTGGTACGACCAGAACGCTTGTGAGAGGACCTACCAAGTGGGTCAAAAGGTGTGGGTACTGGTCCCCGTACCACAGGACAAGCTTCAGGCAGCCTGGGAAGGCCCATACCTCGTGTACCAGCAGCTCAACCCTGTGACGTACCTGGTCACCCTGGACCCTGCCCGTGGAAGGCGGAAGCCCTTCCATGTGAACATGATGAAGGCACATCACGAGCGGGAGGCATGTGCACTCCCTGTGTGCAACCTGCCCGAGGAGGGAGAAGCGGAAACCCTCTTGGATATGCTAGCCCAGGTTAGGGCAGGCGGATCCATTGAGGATGTGGAGGTTGGCCACCAGCTCTTGGAGGACCAACGGTCCCAGCTGTGGGCCACCCTACACCCCTTCCGGGGGTTGTTTACCAACCAGCCCGGAAGGACTGACTTGGCTGTCCATCACGTGGACACTGGGGATCATCCCCCGATCCGGCGTTCAGCATATCGGGTCTCCCTGGAGGTGCAGCAACACATGCGCCAGGAGATTGACGAGATGCTGAAGCTGGGGGTGATCCAGGCATCCAACAGCGCTTGGGCCTCGCCTGTAGTCCTCGTCCCTAAGAAGGACCGAACCACTCGGTTCTGCGTGGACTACAGGGGGCTCAATGCTGTCACGGTCGCCGATGCGTACCCAATGCCACGCATCGATGACCTGCTCGATCAGTTGGCCGGGGCTCAGTACCTGACCATCATGGATCTGAGCCGGGGATATTGGCAGATCCCCCTGACTCGCAAGGCCAGGGAACGCTCTGCCTTTATTACCCCATTTGGACTGTACGAGTCCACGGTGATGCCATTCGGGATGAGGAATGCCCCTGCCACTTTCCAGCGGATGGTCAACACCCTGCTCAAGGGACTTGAAGGGTACGCGGCCGCGTACCTGGATGACATTGCCGTCTTCAGTCCCACCTGGGAAGATCACCTAGAGCATCTAGCACAGGTGCTCAGGCGGATCCACCAGGCAGGTTTGACCATCAAGCCGGGAAAGTGTCAGCTGGCCATGAGCGAGGTCCAGTACCTCGGTCACCGGGTAGGCGGGAGAACACTGAAGCCCGAGCCTGAGAAAGTGGAAGCCATCGCATCCTGGCCCACCCCCAGGACCAAGAAGCAGGTGATGTCCTTCTTGGGGACCGCTGGGTACTATAGGAGGTTTGTTCCATGCTATAGTAGCCTGGCAAAGCCCTTGACGGACCTCACCAAGAAGAAGCTGCCCTCTGCAGTCGATTGGACAATGGACTGCGAGACAGCCTTCCGGGCCCTAAAGGACGCCCTGTCCAGCCCGCCCGTGCTACAGGCAGCCGACTTCACGCGGCCGTTTGTAGTACAGACCGACGCCAGTGACTTCGGCCTCGGTGCGGTGCTCAGCCAGGTGGACTCTGCGAGCCAAGAGCACCCAGTCTTGTACCTGAGCAGGAAGCTGTTACCACGGGAAGTGGCCTATTCCACGATGGAAAAGGAGTGCCTGGCCATAGTGTGGGCCCTGCAGCGTCTGCAACCCTATCTATACGGGCGCCACTTCATCGTGGAGACGGACCACAATCCCCTCAGCTGGTTACACACTGTCTCTGGGACGAATGGGCGATTGTTGCGATGGAGCCTTGCGCTCCAGCAATACAACTTCACCATTCGCCACAAAAAGGGCCGGGACCACGGTAACGCAGACGGGCTGTCCCGACAAGGAGAGGTCGCGGACGGGCGCACGGGGGAACACCGGAGTGTGCTGCCCCCTAGCGCCCTCAAAAGGGGGGAGGTGTGAGGCAAACCCTGGGATATGAAGATGAATTATGACTTCCAGTCATAGTCGCTCTCATCACTCCATGGCAGTGCCCCCTCCCTTCTTGTTCTCAGATGTCCAGCATCTGTGAAGGTGTCACATCCCATGGCCATCTCCTGTGATATGGAGATTAGGTGATGTGGGAACAATGGACAAAGGATGACTCCCTGCCGTGACCCTGTAGTAGGGGCTGCTATCTAGTTAGCAAGCTTGGAAGTATCCAGACAGGACGACTCCAGTAAAAAATGGTTCATATCTCGCAAGCCATATTTCCGATAAATATGGCAACCATAAAAATGGTGTCTCCGCATGCGGACGATGCTGGCACACCCTTTTTATGGGAGCAGGACCTGGGGAAATACCCCAGGCGTGATATCAGCCAATGGGGAACTAGTAGACAAGTCATGAGTCCTCTCGTTCTGTAGCTAAATTCATAGCTGTCACAATGAGAGCGTCGGCGTCCGCCTACGACACTCCCAGGCCAAGTTATGGCCATATTCCATGTTGTGGATTTTGTCCATAACTCCAGCCAGGGGTGGAGCAGTGCTCCCTCTGAGGTCACTAAGGTAGGAGGGGACCTGGATTTGCCCAGGTTGATAACCCTACTTCGGCCATTTTCCAGTGTTCTTCTGCTCGGGGGCCTGGTTGGGAAAGACCTGTGAGGGAGTTCCTGGAAACCTGGTCTACAGCGCCCCCCTGTGGCCAGACGCACAAGGTAACTGCTGGAACTGTGTATGCCTGTTTGTAACCCATGCTTTGATTGTAACTGTACTCTGACATATGTATATTCTGTAGATTCCCTATTGTATATATTGTAGTTCTAGTGTGCTTTAGGCTGATTAAATTATATAATTAATCTTGGGCTGTTCTGTTATCTCGATCTTGAATCCCACGTCCGTGTGTTCGGCTAATAGTTACCGTGAAGCGGTTGGTGGCAGCGAGTTGTGCCAAGGATTATTGTGGGGAGGCCAGTGAGATTCGGGGAGATTTTATATATTCCGCCCGCGGAGGTCGGGGGAATATATACCCTACTCTCACCGGGGACCCTTCAATAATCGGCATAAGTAGTATAGCGGCCTCCTTGCTTATTGTCGGGCAATTCCATAATTGGCCTGACTATAAGAGGGGCGCTAGGGAGCGCGTCACGTGCTCTGTCTGTCGGTCGGGAGGTATAAAGGAGGGGTGACCCCCACTTGTTACCCCCCGATTGTGACGTACTGGTAGCCAGCGCGGGGGATTTCTGAGTGACCCCCCCGGTGGTTCGTGACACTAACCCTGAAAGTAAAATTAAATAAACTCAAAACACACAAAAAAGTCCTTTATTTTAAATAAAAGAACACCCTCTTTCACCAATTTATTAATTCCCAAAACACCCCCATAGGTCTAATGCAATCCACACGAGGTCCCAACTGTGCTACATCACATTAGAAAATGTGACCACTCACTGCGGTGTTGTCATATAGTATTCTGCTCTGCACTCACTAGATGTCATGGTGTCTTCAGACTCTGCTCACACTGCAGAGTCTGATAGGCAATCTGGGTTTGCAAGCTGTGATACTTGCCAATGGGGGTACTAAGGTACTAAGTAGTAACCATGCCGGGTGCCCAAACTTTTGCATCAGCCCATTTTCCTTTTTTGTTAATTTAAAAATATAAAGATGAAAATACATTTTTTTTGCCTAAAATAAATAGCAAATGTGTCACCATTAACCCCTTTTCGACCAAAGGACATACCGCTATGTCCATGGACGTATAATGGTAATCACCATCGGCTGCTGCGGTGAGCCGGTGGCAATCTTCACACATATCTGCTGATTTGAACAGCAGACATGTGGGGCTAACAGGCGCAGGTGGATCCATGAGCCACCCGCACCTGCTTGCCACTTAGATTGCGCTGTCAAAATGTGACAGCGCGATTTACACGGCCGCGGTGGGGAGCCTAACCAATCATAGGGAGTCAATAGTTGCAATGGTAGCAATAAGTCATGTGATGACGCCTGTTGCTATCATGATGTTATCCTGTTGCTATCATGATACAGTGCTGGCCAAAAGTATTGGAACCCCTGCAATTCTGTCAGATAATACTCAGTTTCTTCTTGAAAATGATTGCAATCACAAATTCTTTAGTATTATTATTTTCATTTAATTTGTCTTCAATGAAAAAAAAAAAAAAATAAAAAGATTTGTCATAAAGCCAAATTGGATATAATTCCACACCAAACATAAAAAAGGGGGTGGACAAAAGTATTGGCACTGTTTGAAAAATCATGTGATGCTTCTCTAATTTGTGTAATTAACAGCACCTGTAACTTACCTGTGGTACCTAACAGGTGTTGGCAATAACTAAATCACACTTGCAGCCAGTTGACATGGATTAAAGTTGACTTAACCTCTGTCCTGTGTCCTTGTGTGTACCACATTGAGCATGGAGAAAAGAAAGAAGACCAAATAACTGTCTGAGGACTTGAGAATCCAAATTGTGAGGAAGCATGAGCAATCTCAAGGCTACAAGTCCATCTCCAAAGACCTGAAAGTTCCTGTGTCTACGGTGCGCAGTGTCAAGAAGTTTAAAACCCATGGCACTGTGGCTAACCTCCCTAGATGTGGAAGGAAAAGAAAAATTGACGAGAGATTTCAACGCTAGATTGTGCAGATGGTGGATAAAGAACCTCGACTAACATCCAAAGAAGTTCAAGCTGCCCTGCAGTCCGAGGGTACAACAGTGTCAACTATCTGTTAGCGGCTGAATGAAAAGGGACTGTATGGTAGG
Source organism: Anomaloglossus baeobatrachus (assembly GCF_048569485.1). NCBI lineage: Eukaryota > Metazoa > Chordata > Amphibia > Anura > Aromobatidae > Anomaloglossus > Anomaloglossus baeobatrachus. The sequence goes on along the minus strand of NC_134360.1, from coordinate 97,421,868 downwards.
ATACCCAGGAAGACCCCACTTCTTACCCCGAGACATAAAAAAGACAGGCTGTAGTTTGCTAAAACTTACCTGAGAAAGCCTAAAACGTTTTGGAAGAATGTTCTCTGGTCAGATGAGACAAAAGTAGAGCTTTTTGTGAAAAGCCATCAGAGTTTACAGGAAAAAAAAAAAAAAAAAAAGAGGCATTCAAAGAAAAGAACACGGTCCCTACAGTCAAACATGGCGGAGGTTCCCTGATGTTTTGGGGTTGCTTTGCTGCCTCTGGGACTGGACTGCTTGACCATGTGCATGGCATTATGAAGTCTGAAGACTACCAACAAATGTTGCAGCATAATGTAGGGCCCAGTGTGAGAAAGCTGGGTCTTCCTCAGAGGTCATGGGTCTTCCAGCAGGACAACGACCCAAAACACACTTCAAAAAGCACTAGAAAATGGTTTGATAGAAAGCACTGGAGACTACTAAAGTGGCCAGCAATGAGTCCAGAGCTGAATCCCATAGAACACCTGTGGAGACATCTCAAAATGGCAGTTTGGAGAAGGCACCCTTCAAATCTCAAGGACCTGGAGCAGTTTGCCAAACAAGAATGGTCTAAAATTCCAGGAGAGCATTGTTAGAAACTCATTGATGGTTACTGGAAGCGGTTGTTCGCAGTTATTTTGGCTAAAGGTTATGTAACCAAGTATTAGGCTAAGAGTGCCAATACTTTTGTCTGGCCCATTTTTGGAGTTGTGTGAAATGATCAATAATTTGATTTTTGTTTCATTCTTTTTTGTGTTTTTTCATTGCAAGCAAAAGAAATGAAAATAATGATACCAAAGAATTTGGGATTGCAATCATTTTCAAGAAGAATCTGGAGTATTATCTGACAGAATTGCAGGGGTGCCAATACTTTTGGCCAGCACTGTATTTCCTGTCAGAGCCGATAGAGCGCCGCCTCTGACACGAACACTGCATTTCTGCTGATCAGAGCTGGGCAGCTCTGATCAACAGAAATGTACAAGTGATCAGACTGATGATCCATAAAGTACCCTAGGGGGATTAGTAAAATAAATAAAAATTGTAAAACAAAATTTTTATAAATATGAAAAAATAAAATTAAAGCTAAAAGTTCAAATCACTCCCCATTTGCCCCATTGAAAATAAAACAGTGAAAAGAGTAGAAAACATACACATATTTGGTATTGCCGCATTCAAAAATGCCTGATCTATCAAAATATAAAATCAGTTAATCTAATCGGTACATGGCGTGGAGAGAAAAAAGTTCCAAATGCCAAAATTAAGTTGTTAAGTTGCAACAAAATTTTTTGAAATGCAGTAGTAGACGATCAAAACGTAGCAGCCACACAAAAATTGTATAATTAAAACCGCCAGCTAAAGATGCAAAAATAAGCGATCACTGAGCCCCAGATGCCAAAAAATTAGAGCGCAATGAAAATGGCGCTAAAAGCACTATTTTTTTTTTCGGACAAATGTCTAAATTTTTTTTAACCCTGCAGGTAAAGTAAAAGTATACATGTTTGGTATTTATGAACTCATTCCAATCTGAGGCAACACAAACCAACACATCAGTTTTACTAAATAATGAACACAGTGAATAAAATATCCCGAAAACAATCGTGCAATTGCAATTTTTTTGCAATTTCACTGCACTTGGAATTTTTTCCCATACACTATATGGTAAAACTTATGGTTTAATTCAAAAGTAAAACTCATCCTGCAAAAAATAAGCCCTTATATGGCAAGAGTGACAGAAAAATAAAAAAGTTCTCGGAAGAAGGGTGAGCAAAAAAACAAGACGGAAAATCACCCGTGGGTGAAGAGGTTAACTTTATTCCTTTCAAAGATCATTTCATCTTCAACCCACTTAACTATTCAAAATAACAGTAATTTTGACCAGGGGTGCCAAAACCTTTGCACGCCACTGTAGTTCTTATTGTCAGTACAGTCGGTATTGTTGTATAGTTGGTATTGTCAGTACGGTTGGTATTGTCGGTAGAGTTGGTATTGTCAGTACTGCTGGTATTGTTGGTATAGTTAGTGTTGTTAGTATTGGTGGTATTTTTGGTATTGTGATTACTGTAGTAATATTATTAACACGGTCATTATTATTGGTGACATTGGCATTTTCTGTACCGTAAGCATTGCTGATATAGTTAGCTTTGCCATATACTATTGGCATATTTGGTATTGTCAGTAATGTCGGTTTTGTTGGTATAGTTGGTATTCTCAGTATTGTCGATACTGTTGGTATAGTTGGTATTGTCAGTCTTGTCGGTACTGTTGGTATAGTTGATATTGTCAGTACTGTCGGTATTGTTGGTATAGTTGGTATTCTCTGTACTGACGGTACTGTTCGGATAGTTGATAATGTCGTCAGTACTCTCGGCAGTGTTGGTATACTTGCCAATGTCAGTACTGTTGGTATTATTGTATAGTTGATATTGTCAGTAGAGATGAGCGAACCGTTCCCGGTTCGGCTCGAGGTCGGTTCGCCGAACGGAGGTCCCGTTCGAGTTCGGTTCGGCGAACCGCTTCGGTGAACCACTCGAACCGCATAGGAAACAATGGCAGGCAATCACAAACACATAAAAACACCTAGAAAACACCCTCAAAGGTGTCCAAAAGGTGACAAACAACTCACAACACAACACAAACACATGGGAAAGTGACAAGGACATATACTCATGCGAAAACAAAAGAGCTGGACAAGGAAAAAGAGGAGGACACACAGATATAGGCATGGCACACTCTTCTAAAATCATGTAAAACACCGCAAGGTGACTCCAAGCGGAGTATCCCTTTTTTCCAAAAATTGAGGCCCACACACACCCACCCATTCAGTGGCAGCACTTGTGCCCTAGTTATACACTGCACAGCTAGATTTGCATCAAGCACATTCAAAAATACGCCATAATTAACCGTCCCCAGGATGACACCGGGGTAGGTAGCAAAGTCTTTGCTGAACCATGACTTGTTCATCTTGGCTTCTTTTAAAAAACACAGCAAGCAAGGGTTACTCCAAGCGGAGTCTCCCTTTTTTCCAAAAATTGGGCCCCACACACACCCACCCCTTCAGTGGCAGCAGTTGTGCCTCAGTTGTACACTTCACAGCTAGATTTGCATCAAGCACATTCAAAAATACGCTATTCTTAACCGTCCCCAGGATGACACCGGGGTAGGTAGCAAAGTCTTTGCTGAACCATGACTTGTTCATCTTGGCTTCTTTTAAAAAACACAGCAAGCAAGGGTTACTCCAAGCGGAGTCTCCCTTTTTTCCAAAAATTGGGCCCCACACACACCCCTTCAGTAGCAGCAGTTGTGCCCCAGTTGTACACTTCACAGCTAGATTTGCATCAAGCACATTCAAAAATACGCCATAATTAACCGTCCCCAGGATGAGACTGGGGTAGGTAGCAAAGTCTTTCCTGATCCCAGCTCTGTTCATCTTGGCTTCTTTTAAAAACAATGTAAGCAAGGGTTACTCCAAGCGGAATCTCCCTTTTTTCCAAAAATTGGGCCCCACACAGACACCTTATCAGTGGCAGCACTTGTGCCCTAGTTGCAAACAGGATGTTTTGATTTGCATCAAGCACATTCCAAATCCACAAGCATTTACTCTCCCCAGGATGATACAGGGGTAGTAAATTCCTTCTGGATCCATGACTTGTTCATTTTGATAAATGTCAGTCTGTCCACATTGTCACTGGACAGACGCGTGCGCTTATCTGTCAGCACACACCCAGCAGCACTGAAGACACGTTCAGAGACAACGCTGGCAGCTGGACACGACAAAATCTCCAAGGCGTAACTGGAGAGCTCTGGCCATTTTTCTAGATTTGAAGCCCAAAAGGAGCAAGGCTCCATTTGCAAAGTCATGGCATCGATGTTCATTTGGAGATACTCCTGTATCATCCTCTCCAGCCGTTGACTATGTGTCAGACTTGTTGTCTCTGGTGGCTTTGCAAAGGAGGGTCTAAAAAAAAATTATGAAAAGACTCCATAAAATTGCTGTTACCAGCACCAGATACGGTCCTACTGGTACGGGTAGACTGTTGAAGATGACGAGACCGTCCCACTTTTGTCAAGTTACAACTGGGAGAATCACTCCCTGCACCTGCACGGTTGTTTGGTGGAAAAGCCGAGCTAAGATCGAGTAACAGCTTCTGCTGATACTCCTGCATACGTGCGTCCCTTTCTATGGCTGGAATTATGTCACAAAATTTGGACTTGTACCGGGGATCTAATAGTGTGGCAATCCAGTAGTCATCATCACTTCTAATTTTGACAATTCGAGGGTCATGTTGGAGGTAGTGCAACAAGAAGGCACTCATGTGTCTTGCGCAGCCATGCGGACCAAGTCCACGCTGTGTTTGTGGCATAGAGGTGCTAACCGTTCTTTCTTCCTCTGACATCTCCCCCCAACCTCTTTCAACAGAAATTTGACCAAGGTCTCTGTTACGGGGGGACCGGCAGATAAGGACCAGGGGGTATATATCCTAATCGCCAGTCGGGGCCCACCGTGCTCCAGATGACAAAGGAGCTGCTGGCACCTGAGGGTTAGGCGGAGACAATAGAGCTGGATGGCTCTGAGATAACCCAGGAACTCTGGGAACCGGTCACGTGTGTTGGGACACGTCAGACCGGACGACAACCCGATTAGCGTTTTGGTGCACCTAGCGCTACACCAACCACGTGTGCAGGAAACACGTCAGGCCGGGTGGTAACCAGGTAGCGTTGACCGGAAGACCGCCACGAAAGCGCCCTGTCGGCCACGTGTGTAGGACACGTCAGGCCGAGCGGTCCTCCGATTAGCGTTTCTGGCCACCTCTCGACTGGCCACGTGTGTGTAGGACACGTCAGGCCAGATGGGTACACCAGTAGCGTTGACCGGGAAGCCGAGGAGGATAAGGAACACCCTGTTAACTCCACAGGGGTCCTGGGGTACGCTGTCCGTGCGAGTAGGGGGCACAACCGGACAGGTGGCGCAGCAGGTGCGTTGTCCGTGTGCGTAGGGGGCACAATCGGACAGGAAGCACAGCAGCCGCAGCCCAGTTAACGCCACTGGGCTGCTATAGCAAAACTGGAACGGCAGGAGGGAAGCACGGCGCCTGACCCTGATGTGCCGAGCCACGAATCTTGGCGTGACAGGCACCGTTCGCCTAACCCTACCTACCGCTTCCCAACATAGGCTTATGCCGCAATGAGGCTCTAACATGGAGGTGTGCTCTGACTGAGCAAAAGTGAAGACTGCGCACCTCCATGTTGTCTCCAGCCCCTTTTATAACCTGGGTCTGCCCCAAACCCAGGGTGGAGCCACCAAGGTCCAATAGCAGAGTGCCATGTCATCAGTGACGTCACATGCGACCTATCCGGAACCGCCACGTCATTGATGACCTCATGGCAGCCACGCCCCAAACACTTCACCAGTCATCGTATGACGACCAATACTGAGGTGCCAGATCATAGGGGCGGGCCTCTGCGAGCCAGTCCGGAGTTGCCACGTCATCAGGACACCTGACACCCTCTGCCCTATCAGGGCCTGCCACCTCACGGACATGCTCAGTGAGGTCCTTACCGGACCTAGCCTCTGGTGCACTAAGTGCCTGAGCATGCCCAGTAGCCTGAGCAACAGGCTCAGAAAGCAGACTATCAGTTTGAGCATGCTCAGTAGGCACATCCCAGAACTTAGACACAGCACGAAGTCCAAGTACCTGTGCAAAGAGGCTGTTAGGGTTAATTGTGGGAGCATGCTCAGTCGCCTGAACTGAGGACTTAGTCTCAGACATAACACAATCAGGCTGAGCATGATCACTAGGCAAAACACCGGGCTTAAACTCTGGCTGGGGTAAATCAGCGCACGCATGCGCACTAGCCGCCTCTCCACACTTAGACGTGGTGGAAGGAACAGCCAACTGGACGACCCGAGGCACGGCCAAGAACGGCAGCCGGCGCCTGGGCGCAACAGGAACCGCAGCAGGCTGCTTGTGGCTATGGCGGCGCCGGTTCGTAAACTGTGCAGAAGGGTGCATAGGTCCTTGATCTGAGACCACTCCATCAGGGTGATCTGCCCCACCTCTGCATCTCGTTGGCCCAGGCTATACGTCATGACGTATTACACCAGGGCTCGGCGGTGCTGCCACAGTCACTGTAACATGTGGAGAGTTGAATTCCAGCGTGTCGCCACATCGCATTTCAGGCGATGAACCGGCAGGCCGAAAGATTTCTGGAGCGATGCAAGTCGCTCAGCTGCGGTGCTTGAACGGCGGAAGTGAGCAGACAGTTTTCGTGCCCTGTTCAGAAGGCCATCTAGGCCGGGATAGTGTGTTAAAAATTGCTGGACGACAAGGTTCAACACGTGAGCCATACAAGGTACGTGTGTCACCTTGCCCAGACGAAGGGCCACACCCAGGTTTGCAGCATTGTCGCACACGGCCTTACCAGGCTGCAGGTTGAGTAGAGACAACCATTTATTAAACGCGGACCGCAGAGCTGACCACAACTCCTCAGCTGTGTGACTCTTATTCCCAAGACATGTCAAGCTAAAGACCGCCTGATGCCGTTGCGCTCTGCTGCCAGCATAGTAATGAGGGGTGCGTGATTCCTTCTGCGCAGTGAGAACGCTGGTGGCCTGACCAGGCAGGCTTGGGGCGGAGGTGGAGGACCCAGATGAGGTGGAGGAGGCAGAAGCAGTGGCGGAACTTGGACAGACAGAGGATTGACACACAAGTCGTGGGGACGGCAAGACTTGTGCAGCAGACCCTTCACCATCTATCACCATAGTTACCCAGTGCCCAGTCAGCGACATGTAACGTCCCTGTCCATGCTTACTGGTCCAAGTATCGGTGGTGAAATGCACCCGTTCACACACAGAGTTTCTCAAGGAAGCGGTGATGTTGTGTGCGACATGCTGGTGTAGCGCGGGCACACCTTTCTTAGAGAAGTAGTGGCGACTAGGCATCTGGTACTGGGGCACAGCGACAGACATAAGGTCTCTAAAATCCTGTGTGTCCACTAGGCGGAAAGGCAGCATTTCGGTAGCCAAGAGCTTACAGAGGGATAGAGTCAACCTCTTAGCTTTGTCATGGGTCGCAGGAAGTGGCCTTTTATTTGACCACATCTGAGGGACAGAGATCTGGCTGCTGTGTGTAGACGGTGTTGAGTAGGGTGTCCCTGGAAAAATGCAGGTTTGTGAGGAAAGTGCAGGCGGAGTCATGATGTTGCCTTCATCCAACGTTGGTGCTATCGATGTCTGAGAGAGCTGTACACACTCACTTGTTTTCCCTTCCAAACCAACTGACGACCTACCAAGCAAACTGCCTGTTGCGGTTACAGTGGTGGAAGTTGTGCATGGAAAAACAGGTGTGACAGCTGTCCCCACAGTCCTAGAAGATGAAGAGCGCGCGGATGCACTGGAAGGGGCAGGCGGTGGATGGTTCGTTCCGCTAGGCCGCATTGCAGCACGGTGAGCTTCCCACCGGCACATATGATATTTATTCATGTGACGATTCATGGAAGAAGTTGTCAAACTGCTGAGGTTTTGACCTCTACTAATAGAACCATGACAAATTTTACAGATCACATAATTTGGGCGATCTTTTGCTATGTCAAAAAAGGACCAGGCTAGGCAAGGCTTAGAGGGCATGCGACCTGTTGATCCACCCCGACTAGTGCTCAGAGGCAGAGTGGTGGCTGAGGATGCAGTTGTAGACGTGCTACCAGTACTCCGACTCTGTCCAGGAAGGCGCAAGGTAACTTCGTCATCAGTTGCATCCTCCTCCACCACCTCTGTTGACCTCCTCGAGTGCCTGACTGTGGGTTGACAGTAGGTGGGATCTAGAACTTCATCATCAATTGTTGTGTTTGCACTCCCCTCCCCCTCAGACCGAGCCTCTTCTTGCCCTGACCGAATATTTAAGTTGTCATCCCAATCGGGTATCTGCGTCTGATCTTCATCAGTATGTTCCTCATTGTCTATAACCACAGGTGTTACAGTTTGTGACAAAGGGTCAACATTATGCTCAGAAACTTGGTCCTCACGGCTTGAATCAGAGTCACAAAGGTTCTGGGCATCACTGCAGACCATTTCCTGTTCTGTACTCACTGTAGCTTGGGAGCAGACCTCTGATTCCCAGGCTATAGTGTGACTGAACAGCTCTGCAGACTCAGCCATCTCAGTTCCACCATACTGTGCAGGGCTGATGGAGACTTCAGAGCTGGGAGACAGCAAGTTTGATTGGGATGACAACTCAGAGGACTGGTGTTTTTTGGATGCGGTACTTGAAGTGGCTGAGAGGGCACTTGTTGGACCACTTGAGATCCATTCAAGCATTTTCCTTTTTTGGCCATCATCTACCTTTTTTCCTGTTGTTCGTGTACGTAAAAAAGGGAGCACATCGGATTGTCCACGGTAAGTAGTAGACATCTTACTTTTGCTGGTAGATGGTCTATCTTCAGCAGATGATAATGGAGCTTTGCCACCTTCCCCACGGACAAACCCTTTTTTTCCTTTTCCACCACGCCTCTTCCCCTTTCCACCAGCATCTGTCATTTTGCCACTCATGTTGATTGCGACAAGATTGTGCACTGATTATGTGGTAGTAAAAATTGAGAGGTGGTGTAGATTGCAGCGGTGGTCTAGCTTTATTAACAGCAGAATAATAAAGAATAAATATCCCTGACAATGCAACTACGGCCCTTAAACTGGCAGCATAAATTGCTATTATAATGGATTAGTAACAATGAGTTTGAGTGTGCAATGCAGGCAGACGTGCTGCAAATATCTTTGCACTAGTGGGACTATACAGAAGTCCAATAGCCACGTTTAGGATGCCACTAGGTACACTCAGTGTTTGCTAGTATAATGGCTTAGTTATAAGGAGTTTGAGTGTGCAATGCAGGCAGACGTGCTGCAAATATCTTTGCACTAGTGGGACTATACAGAAGTCCAATAGCCACGTTTAGGATGCCACTAGGTACACTCAGTGTTTGCTAGTATAATGGCTTAGTTATAATGAGTTGGAGTGTGCAATGCAGGCAGACGTGCTGCAAATATCTTTGCACTAGTGGGACTATACAGAAGTCCAATAGCCACGTTTAGGATGCCACTAGGTACAATCAGTGTTTGCTAGTATACTGGCTTAGTTATAATGAGTTGGAGTGTGCAGAGGACAGGAGGGTACAGTGCCAGAATTGTGGGGCTCTGGGTAGAGGAATGGATGCCTGCCTTTCTATTCCCTCCTAATGGGGAAATGCAGCGAGGAAATCCCTGACCTTAGCTACACAGATGCTGTCTCTGTTTTCAGGACCTGTCACCTATGGCTCTGACCCTGCCGGTACGAGCCCTTAAAAGGACTGATAGAAAGTGCTATCCCTAAGCTGTCCAGCGCTGTGTATGGAGCGCATACAGCAGTATCGGCGATAGGACAAAGGACGGAGCTGCGCCAGTGATGTCTGACACCAAGGACGCAAAAGAGATAATGGCGTCCGGACGGGCAGATACTCGTTTTTATAATGCAGGGACATGTGACATGGACATCCTATCACACATGCCGTTGCTTCTCTGGCTAAAAGTCCACTTAGCTGTGTGTATGTCTGGGATTGGCTGCCATAATGGCCCTCCCCACTAGACGCGCGCGCTTAGGGAAGGAAGACAAGGGAAAAAAAAAAAAAATGGCGATCGCCATTATACAAACAGCAGTGATCTGAAGGCGCTGTTCCCGCACACTATACACTGAAATTTCATAATAGTGTGAGTCACAGAGTGACTTACACTATTACAGCGGAAAGCCAGCTAGGAATTAGCTGGGTTTTTTTTGCTGCTAGAACCGTTCTCGAACGTTTCTAGAACTATCGAGCTTTTGCAAAAAGCTCGAGTTCTAGTTCGATCTAGAACAGGCCCCAAAATCACTCGAGCCTAGAACTGGAGAACCTCGAACCGCGAACCGTGCTCAACTCTAATTGTCAGTACTGTCGGTATTGTTAGTATTGTTGGTATTCTCAGTACTGAGGGTACTGTTGGTAATGTCAGTACTGTCGGTATTGTTGCTATAGTTTATATTGTCAGTACTGTTGGTATAGTTGGTATTCTTAGTATTGCCAGTACTGGTGGTATAGTTGGTAATATCAGTACTGTCGGTATTGTTGGTATAGTTGGAAATGTCAGTACTGGCGGTATTGTTGGTATAGTTGGTAATGTCAGTAGTGTCGGTATGGTTGGTATTGTTGGTATTCAGTATTGTCGGTACTGGTGGTATAGTTGGTAATGTCAGTACTGTCCGTATTGTTGGTATAGTTGGTAATGTCAGTACTGTTGGTATTGTAGGTATAGTTGATATTGTCAGTACTGACGGTATTGTTGGTATAGTTGGTAATGTCAGTAGTGTCGGTATTGTTGGTATAGTTGGTATTCTCAGTATTGTCAGTACTGGTGGTATAGTTGGTAATGTCAGTACTGACGATATTGTTGGTATGGTTGGTAATGTCAGTACTGTCAGTATTGTTGGTATAGTTGGTATTCTCAGTACTAAGGATACTGTTGGTATAGTTGGTAATGTCAGTACTGTCGATACTCTTGGCATACCTCCCAACCGTCCCGGATACAGCGGGACTGTACTGGATTTGAGCGGGTGTCCCGGTATCACGATCATGAGCCATGTGTCCCGTGGCTCCGCCCACCCGCTCTCTCCCCGTCTGACTTTCTCTCCCTCCTATCCACATGAGCAGAACCGAGTGCTACTTCACTGCTCTGGCTCTGTGTGCTGCCGCTGTTATGGGTCGGCAGCAGCAGCACTTTTCTGGCTGCCGGCGCTTTAAACCCGGCACCTGCAGCCCAGTGCACTGCTCACTGGTGGGCTGCTTGTGTATGGAAGTGCATCTGTGGGCGGAGCTGCTGCGCAACATGCTGAGCTCTGTCCACAGATGAAGAGACTGGAGGGAGAGGAGCTACAACACCAAGGAACGCTGTATGTGACCCCCCTCATACCCAGAGCTGTATGCCCCAGCCCCTTTCTCACCAGAGCTATATATATGCCTCCAGCCACCCCCCCTCACCAGATCTATATGCCCCCCAGCCTCCTCACCAGATTTGTATCCCCCCCAGCCCCCACACCAGATTTGTATGCCCCCCAGCCCCCACACCAGATCTGTATGCCCTCCAGCCCCCACACCAGATTTGTATGCCCCCAAGCCCCCTCCCACCAGATCTGTATGCCCCCAGCACCCCCATCGGAGCTGTATGTGCCCCCAGAGCTGTATAAGCCCCAACACCAGAGCTATATGCCCCTTAGTAATATCTATGCTGCCAGTAATTTGTATGCCCCACAGTAAAGTGTATTTCCCCCAGTAATGTGTATACCACTTAGTAACGTGTATGCCCCTCAGTGAAAAACACAGACGTTCTTCACTGACATGTTAAACACGCATATGTCCCTTCATACTCCGTGATTCACGGCACACAGTGGTTGTCCCTTGTCCATGTGCAATCCGTGATACGTGATACGTACTCCGTGATTGCACATGGACATATACTCACCTGCCCCCGCTCCTGCTCTGTGGTGCTGAAGAATCCCGCAATTCAGCATCCAACCACCGCTTTCTCACCTCTGCAGCTACTTCTGGGTTGGCTCTAGCTGCATAAATGAATATGCATGCCATAATGAGCCGGCCAGGAAGAAGCAGAGAGCTGCTGCCGAACTCAGCATCGCTGGAGAGGGGAGTTGAAAATGCTTTTTATTTTCAATATCCGTGTTTTTCTGGTACGTGTTTCAGGGATAACACCATAGTGTGGTCCGTGGGACATCAGTGATGCCAGAAAAAAAACGGACATGTTTCTGTGCGGCAATCACGGATACACATGTACGCTGCACGGAGACATGGTCAGTGTAAAATCACTGATGTGTGCGTAGACCCATTGATTATAAGGGGTCTGCATAGGTTAGTGATTCTGGTACGTATAAAAACTAGCACATACATACCAGAATCACTGACATCTGAAACAGGCCTAATATGTATGCCCCCTCAAGTACTGTCTATGCCCCAAGACCCTCCTGTGATGTATATACTGTAACCCCAGCCCCTCCTGTGATGTATATACTGTAGCCCCCAGCCCCTCCTGTGATGTATATACTGTAGCCCCCATCCCCTCCTGTGATGTCTATACTGTAGCCCCCAGCCCCTCCTGTGATGAATAAACTGTCGCCCCAGCTCCTCCTGTGATGTATATACTGTAGCCCCCAGCCCCTTCTGTGATATATATACTGTAGCCCCCAGCCCCTCCTGTGATATATATACTGTAGCCCTCAGCCCCTCCTGTGATATATACTGTAGCCCCCAGCCCCTCCTGTGATATATATACTGTAGCCCCCAGCCCCTCCTGTGATATATATACTGTAAGCCCCAGCCCCTCCTGTGATATATATACTGTAGCCCCCAGCCCCTCCTGTGATATATATACTGTAGCCCCCAGCCCCTCCTGTGATATATATACTGTAGCCCCCAGCCCCTCCTGTAAGGTAGCCCCCAGCCCCTCCTGTGATATATATACACTGTAGCCCCCAGCCCCTCCTGTGATATATATATATATATACTGTAGCCCCCAGCCCCTCCTGTGATATATATATATATATATACTGTAGCCCCCAGCCCCTCCTGTGATATATATATATATATATACTGTAGCCCCCAGCCCTTCCTGTGATATATATATACTGTAGCCCCCAGCCCCTCCTGTGATATATATACTGTAGCCCCCAGCCCCTCCTGTGATATATATACTGTAGCCCCCAGCCCCTCCTGTGATATATATACTGTAGCCCCCAGCCCCTCCTGTGATATATATACTGTAGCCCCCAGCCCCTCCTGTGATATATATACTGTAGCCCCCAGCCCCTCCTGTGATATATATACTGTAGGCCCCAGCCCCTCCTGTGATATATATACTGTAGCCCCCAGCCCCTCCTGTGATATATATACTGTAGCCCCCAGCCCCTCCTGTGATATATATACTGTAGCCCCCAGCCCCTCCTGTGATATATATACTGTAGCCCCCAGCCCCTCCTGTGATATATATACTGTAGCCCCCAGCCCCTCCTGTGATATATATACTGTAGCCCCCAGCCCCTCCTGTAAGGTAGCCCCCAGCCCCTCCTGTGATATATACATATATATATATATATATATATATATATATATATATATATATATATATATTTTATAAAACCTCCATCCTCCCTTGTGATACATACACAGCGGTGTCAGTGTGCACTGTGCGTTGCTAGGTCTGTTAAAGTGATGCCAAGTGATCACATGCCGAGGAGGAGCTGGACAGAGACAAGCGGGGTAGGTGAGTGCGGCTGCTGCTGGCTTCCCCATATTATTACCGCTAATGTGTGTATATGTATGATGTATATATCTATGTATGTCAGTGTAAATGATTGTGTATAGATTTGTCTGTTTATATGTATTTTAGGGAATTTGTCTTCAAATATGTACCGTATACGTGCGTATGCCTGTACCCATGATCAGGACTCCCTGTGTCCTGGAGGCAGCGGGTCCTGACCTGCGGGGCTGTAAGTCTCCTCCGCAGGAGACCGCAGCTGCCAGTGCCCATGATCAGGGTTCAGTGCGCTGTGGCCTCCTGCTGTGTTCTCCCTACGGAGGACCTATGCAACTGCAGCAAACAATTGATATGCTGCGGTCTGGAAAGACGCTCTGCAGGTCAATGTTTGCTGCAGAAAAAACAAGCACAGTGGGCACGGGATTTCTAGAAATCCCTCCACTGTGCTTGTATTGTACAATGCAGCATTTTGGACACAGCAAAAACACGCTACAGCCAAAATGCTGCAAACACTGATCGTGGGCACACAGACTTAAACAATGTGATCAGCAGTGCTGAAAAGGATTGAATGTGGGCGTAACAGATTGCAAAATGGGTGTGGTTAGGGGAGCGTGGCCTAAAATTGCCGCGACGCACTACGCGCACCACAGACTTTGTCCCTCTTTCTCATCTTTAAGTGTTGGGAGGTATGCTCTTGGTATAGTTGGTAATGTCAGTACTGTCGGTATTGTTGATATAGTTGATATTCTCAGTATTGTCAGTATGTTGGTAATGTCAGTACGGTCGGTATTGTTGGTATGGTTGGTAATGTCAGTACTGTCGATATTGTTGGTATAGCTGGTATTCTCAGTACTGATGGTACTGTTGGTATAGTTGGTAATGTCAGTACTGTCGGTTGTCTTGGTATTGTTGGTAATGTCAGTACTGTCGGTATTGTTGGTATAGTTGGTATTGTCAGTCCTGTTGGTATAGTTGGTATTGTCAGTCCTGTTGGTATAGTTGGTATTGTCACTACTGTCGGTACTGTTGGTATAGTTGGTAATGTCAGTACTGTTGGTAGTGTTGCTATAGTTGGTAATGTCAGTACCATCAGTATTGCTGGTATAGTTGGTAATGTCGGTACTGTTGGTATAGTTGCAACTGTTAGTACTGTCAGTTTTGTTGGTATAGTTGGAACTGTCAGTACTGCCAGCATTGTTGGTATTGATATTGATCATTCCTACTTTATCTACTTTATTTAATAGCTAAAATTACAAACATAATGTTTTAATTACACTAATCCGTCTTTTTTATTTAGTATAAAGAATATCTCCAGTTTGACACCAGCACTAATAGAACCACAGTACTAGACCATGCACCAGATTTGGTATGGAAGAATCAAAAACTTCCCAGTGATGTCCCAGCAAGTGGTAAGCTCACCTGAATTACAGTATGTTTTTTTTAAGAATATTAAAACCAGTAAATATATAAATATACATATTTTCATTTTATTATAGGACCTAACATCATGACAATCGCAGTGTTTACATTAACCGTAGCTATTATACTTATTCTTATCATTGCACTTCTTGTCTTCAGGTAGGTGTTAATCTCACATAAATAAATGTGCTGTTTGACCTTAAAATGTGGAGTCACAATGTTTAACACCCTGTGATCACCAGTACCTGCCAACATATTGTATTAATTTTACTCAAGTAACAAAATGCTTTATCATTTATGTCCATAAATAAAGAAGGGACCACACTTGGACTGGCCATACACATTAGATGGCTGCCGAGTCTGCCGACCGAACGACACTTCGGCCGATTGTTAGGCCGACAGCCATCTCTGCCGGCTCTCCCATACATAGGAATGCTCGCTTGGCCAAGCGCTCCTATGTTCTGTATGAGAAAGGCAGTGACTCATAGGTCAGCTGGCAACTTAGCTTTAGGAGAACAATGCGATCAGTAGTCTGAAATTTGACATGTGTGATTGACATTTCTCCCAACCATCATTCACCATGTGTTCCCATAGACCATCAGCTGAATCTGTAGATATTGACAGGTTTGGCTGACATTAGTACATTGTGTATAAAGACTATTACTCCAAAGATTTTGCAGTTTGATAATTGCCTGTTTCACCATTAGACAAATCTCACTATAGATAATAGAATGCTTTGGGTGTTATATTCCAGATCCTATTATTACACAGATCCATAGTACTCTAGTGTACATATGGCTTCTATTATCTTACATGGTAAAAATGGTTGTTATAAAGACACAAGACCATTTCAACCAAGGAATGGGAAAAGATGAGGACGATGGTGACGAATAAAATATACACCTTTTTTTTCTCCATACTTAATTAAAATGTAAGGCATTAACATATGTGCAATCAAAAGGGGAAAATGTCCCATGGACAAAAGAATGCTGAGCAGATAATTATTTTAGGACATTGGAAAGAAAGATATAGAGTAGACAGTCTTGTTAAAGATGAAATCTGGGTCTGGGATGGCTATCACTGCATCCCAATACAGATCTCCAGTGGCCTGCAGGTCTTGAATTCATAACGGGTTGCCAGGCCAGTTTTTCTTTTCACAATCCTTAAATTTTGTGAGAACTTGGAGCAATCCTACAGATGTGCACTGAATACCATGAACAGAAAACTGGATTCAGTCTGACAATGGCTGTTGCCTGCATTGGACATTTTTTAGCTTTCTTTACTCTCCTGTCCCTCTGCAAGTTCTGAAGCTTTTCATCTCCAGGCTCTGCATGAAGCTATATACAGCAGTCTTGGTGTATACAGCAACCTCATTATTCCTATGTGATGTATACAGAAGTCTCAGTTTGTCCAAGGTGATTTACACTGACGAGCAAAAAGGGTAACAATGTTTTGAACTTTTGATTTTCATTCAACGCCACCCACAAATGTTTGATTGAGTTGAGGTCTTGGAACTGTGGGGGCAATCCAGCATCTGTAGTGGAGGGGAGGAGCCTTTCTTTCTTTTCTGCTGCTGGGTGTTGGCTGTTTGTTGCTCAGCTCCTGGATTTCCACACCACACCCAACCCGGCTGTCTCCTCTTCCCCAGAGAGGAGGCAGCCTGCCTGGGCAAGCCATGGAGGCTCAGGCCTCCACCCCCCAGTTACCATCAGCGGGGGGTGGGAAGGTGAGAACGGAGGAGCCATGACGGAGATCCCAGAGGACCAGGAAGCAAGTTGCCCAGCAGGATTCCAGCCTGGAGAGGACCCTGGACCCCAACCCCAGGAGGACCAGGGACCGTTGCCTCAGGGAGACCCAGGACCCCAGCCCAAGGAGGACCCAGGACCCCAGCCTGGAGAAACCCGGATGTGGGGCCACCACCAGCAGCGGTCGAGGGAAGGGGGCCATGCTGGACCCTGCAGCACACATAGCAGTGGAGGAGTGTTAGGAGGCCCTGGACCCCATTGAGTACACCGGAGCATACGCCGAGAAAATAGGGTGTATGTTCCAGAAGTTTGAGGAAATGGGGCGGCAAATGTGTGATTTACGGAAACGGTTGAAGGATGCCAGGTTCTCCCGTGACCACTGCGCAAGCGGTACCGGGAGGAACACGGTGCAACGGTTTGGGCCCTCTAGGAAGAACCAGAGGCGATCGTCGCTCTCCATGAGGGGATCCTTAGGAGTTCGGGTTCCTTCATGGAGAATCTAATCCAATCTGAGGTATAGGTTTTTTAGACACATACTGCCGTATATGTATTGATCTATTTTCTGTGATCACCTGATGGTATCTGACTGACCTCATTCTTTGTCTTTTATATGTGTGTGTTTTTTTAAATAATTTTTCAATGAAGTTTACAATTTTATTCACCTGGCTCGTCCATTCATAGTTCTCTATAGGTTTTGTTACTAATTGACTGGAGCCATTCATTCTGTTGTTTTTTGGTCAAATATTGGTTGATCCTTCATGGAGAAGCTGCAGAACAATGTCCGCTTCACAGCCATGAGGGCAGTGAAGTCGGAGGCCAGAGGTGCGGGAACAGTCCCTTCGGGGTCTTCGGCTGGGGGGGGGGTCTGTTTTGGCTTCTCAGTCGGGTGTGGCCTCGTTCCTTGTGTCAGTACAGCAGCTGGGGAGTCCAGGACGGGAAGGTGTACTTAACGTGGCATCGCTGGATATTGCTGCATCTCCAAGTGGCTGTGTTGCAGCGGCCCTCAGCGTGGCATCCCCAAAACCGGAAGTGGCATCACCGGGAGTGGTGTCACCAGAAGTGGCATCACGAAAGGCGGGAGGTGCTGCAATGGAGGGTGAACTAGGGAGCTGCATGGCCCCAACCACCGATGACATGCCCGCTGCTGAGGCCAGTGAGGCTGGCGCCTGCAGGGAAGGGGGAACCCAGCCTAACAGTGCTGCTGAGAATACATTGCGGCGCTGGTGTGAGTGAGCAGGTTTCCCCTAGCAGCGGTAAGCAGGGGGAGCTGGTGGAAAATGGCGGTTCAGGGATCCGGGAGGCTACTGCCGTGCCCGTGGTGGAGACCTGGCCAGGAGCAGGACAACCGTCCTGCAGTTGCCAGACGCCCTGTTAATGATAAAGGTGAAGATAAAAGTAAAGACATACTGTACAGCAGTGTTTCTGGGAGCAACACCTCCATGGAAAAGGAAGAGGACATGGTCACATATAACTCATCCTCCTCTGAGGGGGATGGGCTGTTGCGAGAGATCCGGCACCTTGAGTCCCCAGTGGAGTTGTCGCAATTTTCTTTTGGGACCGAGGTGCCAGAAGAAAGGAACATGAGAAAAGTGAAGGTGAAGAAGATGCGGGAGGTAGTGGCGTACAGATATACATCTATGTCTGGCACGGAGGCCACCACCTCCAGTGCCAGTCCTAGGAACTAAGTGCCCCAGGGTCCATCGGCGGGCCAGGAGCAAATGTCTGATGGGGAGCGGCGGGTCAAGCAGGGCCAGAAGGAGGGCCCTGTATGGGCCCCCGGTCCCAACATAAACAGTGTGGCAGATTTCCCGTCACTTCCTTCCCTACAGGGCCCAGTAATATTTGGAGTGGGGATGGAGGGAATGGGAGGGAAAAAGGGAACAAGCCCACTTGAACAAGGGGGGGAAAGGTGGCACAAATGGAGCTGGAAATCGAGCCCGACCCGGTAGGTGTGCAATTGGTGAATACATCGGGGGTTGCGGCTGGTGGTGTGGTTGATCTAACAGATATAGAAGTTCTTTTGGCTTTGGCTGCTGTGGATAATGCTCAGCGTGAGAGGGAGGAGAAATTGCAGGAGAAAGAAATAGGGAGGAAGAGAATGTTGCGGGTTCCACTGCTCCCCCGGTGGTGGCACCTGGCCCGGTACGGGCAAGTACGTATGCTCGGGTTGCTGCTGCTGGGGGTGGTGCAAGGAGAGTGGCTGAGGTTTTGTCCGATGATTTGGGGCCGGCAATTTGCAATAGTGTCTCCTGAGCGCTCTGAAGAGGGGATAGGAAACTTTGACAGTAAGGGATGGGGTGGTGGAACTGTCTTTTTGGATAGAGAGACATGGTTTGTCAGCGTTCCAAGATAAAGAACGGGAGGGACCCATGGTGTGGTCCCTCCCCACAGCGGGGCGAGGTAGTGCCACTAAGAACATGGTCTGTTTCCGATGGTCCACCTTGAGCGATGAGGCAAATCCCTGGAATTGCAAGGACAGAATAGCTGAGCTTTTATCGGGAATGGGCTTTAACACTAGAAGTCCCAGAGAGGGGTCATTTAACATTTCTACCTTTGGAACCCAGAGACGGGTCGAATGATCTGAAGGATCTTAGCTAACATCCTATAATCGCCGTATTTTGTTCTGTCATTAAGGCCATTACTGTCGCACCACAGGAGGTGGTTGTTTTCCATTGAGTTTAGCCATTTAGTTTCTAGTTAGTTCTATTCAGTTTATTGTATTTGTCCTTTAACCCTTTTTCGGGACTTCAGGGGGGAACTCGAAATTTCTGGGACTTCTAGTGTTAAGGGTCACGGCCTGGCTGGTTTTGTCCAGCCTTTTGGCACTACCAATTTTGAGGCCAGTTTCATGACTCTAGAAGGCTTGGAACTCTTTTGGTCTCGATATGAGCTGGCCAAGAATACCCCTGCATGGCATAACATCAAGTTAGAGGCAATTTCTCGGCAGAACACAGTTAAGAAAGTGACCATAATTACAGCTAACGTGTTACTTTCTTGTGTTGACATCATGACCTGGATCAGCCGTTATTGCGAGGTGGTCCAGGTCCCCGAGAAAGTGCGGGATCAATTTGGTTTCTGGACTGGTGCCTGGACTTTCATGGTAAAGTTGAAAGTTTCGAGAAACTCTGTTGTCCACATTCCTCCCTCAACGTTCCTGGGGAGGGACCAGATTCTGATCCACTATCAGGGGCAGCCGAGGGTCTGTCACAAGTGCGGCAGCCCCTACCACTTCAGTGCCACTTGTAAGGTACAGAAGTGTGCACTGTGTGGGGCACATGACCATCTTGCCGCCACGTGTAAGGCCATTCGGTGTAACCTGTGTAGGGATCTGGGTCACCTGTTTAGCTGTTGCCCACACTCTTTCGCCAATGCTACCGCAGCTCAATAGGGTGCTGAGGAGTTGGTGAGGGAAGGTACTAGCAGAGGTGAAAAGAGTAAGGGTCCTGTGAAGAGTAAACGTAGGCCCCCCTCACAAGTGAGGCGACAGGAACAACGTCAGAGGGAGAGGGAGCGAGGTGTGATGACTTTGCCCTCTACCTGCAGCTGAGGACCTGGGTAGCGAACTAGATGAGGAGGAGGGGAGGTTGAGAAAAGAGGAGGAGGCCAACACCTCACATTTCTCTTCCACTGAAGATCAGGAAGAGGATGTGCAGGCATGGCAAAAGAAACACTGTAAAAAGAAGGGCCAGGAGGGGAGCCAGGAAGAGGGAGTCCAGGACTCCTTTTCTGGAGTGGGACCACTCAGGGACATCTACCCTGGACGACCCTCCTGGTACGGTTCCATCAACTCAGTCCAGGCGACCAACGGAGCCTTCTGCCACCCCACCTCTGGTAGCCATCTCCAACCGGTACCATGCCCTGGATGACAACATCCCTCCCTGCCCCAGGTGGGGAGGACAAGGGCACGGTGCTGGTGGTAGCGGAAAAGGACGTAGGGGCCTCTGGGGATGCTGTATCCCCCTGCTGGGAGAAGCCTCCTTGCAGTGGGGGGGGGGGGAGGGGATCGCCCCAAAACCACCGGACAAAACGGTGTCTGATAAAAGCATGGATGTGTCAGTATGCTTGAAGCATATGGCCTCATCAAAGGGTGAACAGGATGAGTGTGTTGGTGGAGGTTGGAAAAAGCTGGCTGTCGAGCTTAATCAATCTTGATGGCGGCACTCACCCCATTGACATTGGTGACCATTAATGTCGCCAGCGTTAAATCTGATATGGCTAGGTTTACGACCTTTGATTTTCTCTGCCATTTTGATGCCAACATTTTGTTTTTGCAGGAGACCAGGTTGACAGATCAGTCATCCTTTTGGAAAGCAAGACAGGAGTGGACCCATGGTCCCTCTTACTGGTCTCTTGCAGCCGAGATGTGGAATTTGGCAAGGGTGATTACCCAGCGCGAAATTGGGAAGGCAGAATTAAAATCGCCGCTCAGAGAGTGGACCACTGGAAGGGTCTAACTTTGATCCTGAGGGAAAGGGTTGCCGTTGCCTTCTGCAAATCTTACTTGCTCCCAGTGTTACTTTATTTGGGCAGTGTATGCATTTTGCCGGAACCTCTCTGGACGAGGGTCTATAGCCTGTTTTTCCAACTGTTATGGGGAAATAGGTTGAACCTAGTCAAACGAGAGGTTACTTACCGTATGAGGAGACTAGAGGGGTTAAATATGGTCAACTCTGTGGTATTTCTGGTAGATACCTTTTTGAAGTTAAATATTGCAAACTGCTGGAAAGAGAGGGCTCCTCAGTGAGTATTCGCCTGCAGGGAGTGGAATCAGCCTTTCTTCCAAGAATGGGAGACAGGTGGGCATGTGAAGGACCTTTGCATACCTCACGCACATATCCCGGTTTATGTTACCCGGTTCTGAAGGTCTTCCGCCGGAGGAGTCTGGGGGTGTGAGGACTCTGTTAAAGGGGTTGCTCAACGAGAGTATCTTGTCTACACATTTCTGGGCCCCGCTGGTCCTCAGAGACTGCCCAAGCCGGGATCTGGACGTGGGGCTGAGCTTATTAAATTCTAAGCGGATCCCCAAGAGGTTTTGGGACTTGGCTTGGTGCTGCTTCCAAGGTAAGCTATTTGTGAGGGACAATTTGAAGTGGCGGCACTCAGATGACAGAGATTGTCCTCGTGAGTCTTGTGTAGGCATACTGGAAAGTGTGGATCACTTCCTGCTTCATTGTCCCTTTAATATAGATTTTTACAAACAGGTGGGGGCTTCCATGGGTTGGCCTCGGCTGGCCAGTCTCTCCTATGCCAAGTGGGCCTGTGGAGCTTTCGGAAACCTGGGTGGACAGGACCTAACCACTTTATTTATAGCTAGCATAGTGGTTAGGTACTTCACATGGAATGCACGTCCTTTAGTATCGACGTGCAGCAAAATCCTCCAAGTAGAAGATGTATGTAGCAACATCCTTGGTAACCTGGCAAAGGTACACTCCTTGGAGTATGAGCGGTTTGGTGCACTGAGGGCCTCTCGCCTGTGGAGGGGTTTCTCATTCAGGGTGCACTAGCTGTCTTTTGCGCCAGTATCTCTTCCTTCCAGTCTCTTTCCTTCACTTCCCTCCCTTTTCCTTCCCCCTTTTTTCCCTTGCATTCCCTGGTGATGGGCTGTCTTTTTCACCCCAGGTTTTTGTTTAAATACGTTATCTGGGGGAAAGGTTTGCAGACACTGACCCTGAGCTAAAATCTTGTGCTTTTATTTTGTTACCTGTTTTCTTTGGTTTTCAGTTTTTGTCCTGTGGGTTAGTGTAGGGGAGTAGTCAGGTTTTGGATGGGGGTTTTAAAGGGGGGGGCGGGGAGGGGAGGTGTCATAAGTACCGGATGTCCGGCTCGGTCCCCCAGTCTGGGGAAAACTTTGGGGGATCTACTCAAGCTCGGGAGGACTATCCTTTGAACTTGGGAGCTGGGCAGCCGGATGGTGGTGGGTTTAGTTAGATATGCTAAGTAGGTTGTATTTTGTGTGTGTGTTATTATTATTATTAGGATAAAAACAAAAAAAAAAAATGTTGGTGCTTATGGGTGGTAGGAATGTTGAACTTATCGACAAGTTGTGCCTTTTATGTTTTTGCCGAGGTGTGCTTATTTTTTTGTTGTTTATCTTTTATATATGTAAATACTTGTATATATTGTAATATAGTGTAATATTTTGGGGGTGTATGTACAGGCAGTTGAGCTGTGGTTAGATGTACCATATTATTTTTAGTTGCCGGGCGGGTTATTGCTGGAGTGTATATATGTTTTTATTCTGTTTTATATTTTGTTGTAATATTCTGCTATTATTTTAATAAAAGATTTCCAGCATCTCTACTTCATTGTCATTGAACCATTTATTTACCAATCTCAATGTATGCTTTGGATCAATGTCCTGCTGCAACACTGTCATCCTTTTCATACCTATAGTACTTGAGTGTACAAAGTCACTCATTTTGCAGGATACTCACATATAGCTGAGCTTTGAGACCACTATAAACCCTGGTTAAGTGTTCAATGCCTTTGGCTGTGAAATAACCCCATATCATCAGGCTTACTCCACTAAAGTTGACAGTTCCTTCAATTTCTTGATATGTTAGCCCCTTTTCCCCTTATTTCCTCCAAAGGTTTCATCTCATCACTCCAAACAGTAACCTTTTGCTTGGGAATCAGAATAATAACACTCTGAGATTTTAGGGAATGAGCAAACCTTTCAAAGTTCGATTCCCTGAACATTACTGAACAAATGGCAAGTTCACCAAACACCAAACCTTTTCAAACCCCTTTGGATTCAATGGGAGGCTAAACCTAAGGCAGAGAAAACACTTTTGACGGGCTTGAAAAACTTCCAAAACAGCAAAAATACGTTTTACAGTGCAGCACCACTGTTTTGGCATAGCTGTTAGCTTCCTAGACTATTGACATAAGAAATACTGATGTATATGAGAGGCAAGCATAGGGCTGGTGTTTCCACACCCCTGCCAGTACAGACAAGACACAACTTGGAGACCCATCTTAGAGTCTTGATATTTAAAAACATTTCAGGCAGACTGCAGGACATTTCCCCATAATGTCTTTGCACAGCAGAGAAGTATGGTCCATGCAACACACAGAATGGTGCCTGGCATTTCAATTTTAAAACACAAAAGGTGGATGAGTGACAGGATTAGGCCTCTTGCTCCCACACTTCTGACAGTACAGACAAGACACAGCTTGGAGACCCATCGCATATCAGCTGGTTAACTGGTAGGCTGAAAGATCTTTGTAGTGTTGCAAGTCGATTAGCCGTGGGGTGTGAATGGTGGAAGTAAGCACACACCAACCGTGCCTCTGCAGCAGCGCATCCAGGCCGGGATAGTGGGCTAGAAAATTCTGTGCAACCAGGTTGAGGGTCATGAGCCATGCAAGGCACATGTGTGATGTGGCCCAGGCATAGGGCCACCACACCGTTATCACACTCGACCTTCCCTGGCTCCAGGTTTAGTGGAGACAGTCATTGATTAAACTCAGGTTGGATAGTGGTCCACATCTCTTCTGCTATGTAACTGCATTCTCCAATGCATATTAATTTCAGCACTGCTTGATTGTGTTGAGCCCTACCTGAGCTGTACAGAGGTGGGGGATTCTCTTAGAATGTGTGTTACCTTAAGGGAGACGTTGAAGAAACAGCTGGAGGCCCTAGAGGAGATGAAGGAAGCAGAAGCAGTAGAGGTAGGAGTAGATCCAGATATTTGTTACGCAAGCCAAGGGGATTTCAGGACTTCCGAGGAAGCCCACGTTGGGGTTGCGGTAGTGCTAACTGCTGACAGGGTACTCTATGGGTGAGTGTTAAATTGGCATCGGTGCATGTTGCGTTATTTACCTCTGATAGGCTGCATTCTCCTGCTGTAATTTGTATATCTGGCTACCGGTGCCTGCACACTATCAAATGAATGACCCTCCCTGCACATGTTTTTGTTTCAGCATTGGCACTTCATTCATCTCTTGTCCTGCACTATGCACTTTTAATTGTGTATGTTATTTATTTAACTTGAATAGTATAGATGAAGAGATGGATGTTTAAAAACCGCGCCAAAGACCACTGGTGCAGGAGATGGATTTAAC
Organism: Anomaloglossus baeobatrachus; assembly: GCF_048569485.1. Taxonomy (NCBI): domain Eukaryota; kingdom Metazoa; phylum Chordata; class Amphibia; order Anura; family Aromobatidae; genus Anomaloglossus; species Anomaloglossus baeobatrachus. The sequence goes on along the minus strand of NC_134360.1, from coordinate 97,397,304 downwards.
GTGACTTTATTCCATATTCAGGTCTACGCGTTTCAGGAGCGTCCGCTCCCTTCCTCAGGACAATACAGGCACAAGCAACATCAAAATCAGCAGTCAAAGAATGAACCGAAAACTTTATACCTTCCGGTGTGACGTCATTAGTACGCCCACTTGACCCAGAACAGAAAAAAATCGGCGGGAATTACATACATTCATTGAATAAAACAGTAACATGATTTCAATGTAAAAACCGCTTTTCCTTGTCATGAACATATCTATTAAAATTGTCATTAAAAAACCAGATGAAATAAAAGAAAGGAAAAAGAAAGGAAATTAGAGTCCCGTGTATTTGTGACAGTGAAAAAATAATATATAATTATATACTTGTGTATGGAGAACAGACCAAGCAATGAATCAGAATAGAACCTGCAAGACATCGGATTCATATGTGTGAAGAATGTGACAAGGGATTAGACCATTAAACCATACCGAACAGGTAGCGGTATATATAAAAAAACCCGCTCCTGCGACACCAAACATCAAAAATGAGTGCTATATACATCCTTCATAAAATACAAGAAGTAGAGAACTGCACTTCTCAGAGCAGGTGAGGTCGTGAAAGTTCAGACCGTGGGAAAAAAACTTATACGCATGCGGGAAAAAGGTAAGAAGCAAGATAGAATTGTGAGGTCGAGAAAGTTCAAAGCGTGGGAAAAACACAGCTGCGCATGCGGAAAGGAATGAAAAGATTTACCAGTGATAGATATACACAGGGAAATATTACTGAATAAGAAAAATGTGCGAAAAAATCAAGAAAACAGTAAATATATATCAGAAACCAAAACTCACATTGAATTATAGAGAATAAAAAATGATAATTACAAGGATTCACACATATGAATCCGATGTCTTGCAGGTTCTATTCTGATTCATTGCTTGGTCTGTTCTCCATACACAAGTATATAATTATATATTATTTTTTCACTGTCACAAATACACGGGACTCTAATTTCCTTTCTTTTTCCTTTCTTTTATTTCATCTGGTTTTTTAATGACAATTTTAATAGATATGTTCATGACAAGGAAAAGCGGTTTTTACATTGAAATCATGTTACTGTTTTATTCAATGAATGTATGTAATTCCCGCCGATTTTTTTCTGTTCTGGGTCAAGTGGGCGTACTAATGACGTCACACCGGAAGGTATAAAGTTTTCGGTTCATTCTTTGACTGCTGATTTTGATGTTGCTTGTGCCTGTATTGTCCTGAGGAAGGGAGCGGACGCTCCTGAAACGCGTAGACCTGAATATGGAATAAAGTCACGTTAAATCCATCTCCTGCACCAGTGGTCTTTGGCGCGGTTTTTAAACATCCATCTCTTCATCTATACTATTCATCACTGGGATGACTGCTGCCTTTGACCCAATCCATATGCCTGCATAGTGGTTGTGACTTTCACAACTACACTTGGTGAGTAACCTCTGCGAATCATACCCCATTTGTTTGTCGGGTAAGACCCTATTGCGCTCCTTTTCCACAGTGTTTTGCATGCATTTATTTAACTTGGATATTTCATAAAGATTCATTTTTTTTGCTAAAACCTTGGTGATTATGTGACTCTATTCTGTTAGTGTGACCTGACAGGCCTCATGTATTGCAATACATGTCTATGAGGCCAGTGTTAGGAATAATAACAGTTATACAGATATTTGGTATTGACACTTCTGGAACAACCCGATCTATAAAACTGGCCAAAGATTTAACCCCTACAGTGAACATCTTAAAAAAAAAAAAAACGATGCGTTTTCATCATACCTCAGAAATAAAAGTAGAATAAAATGCACTAAAAAAAAGATGAGTGTAATTAAAAATGGTATAGCTAGAAACGGCATCTTGTCCAGAAAATAACAAGCCACCACACAGCAAAGTTAGTGGAAATATCAGAATGTCAGAATACAGCAATGAAAAAAAAAAAAAACTTTTTCTACAAAATGGCAAAACATAAAAAAATTATAAAAATTTGTTGTTGATATAATCATACTGACTCGAAGAAAATAAGATCTGTTTTCACTTTTAGAACACAGTGACTGGCAAAAAAAAACTCCAAAAAAAAAGCAACTTCTTAATTGTTGTTTTTTGTTAATTCTTCATCCCAAAAATTTTAATAAAAAGAACATTGTGTCCGAAAATGGTACCAATAAAAATGTAAGCTCTAAAATTATGGTGATGCAAAATTTTTTTTTTTTTAAATGTTTTCTAGTGTGTCATAGTAGCCAAACAGAAAAAAAAAATCTGGTATCTCTGCAATCGTACTGAGCCAAAGAATAAACCCGCCTAATCACTGATATCAAAGGGTGAAGAGAGTATAGAATAAAAAAAATAATTTCTTGACCTGCTGTTGATTTGTTCGTTCTGCCTCCCAAAAATTGTAGTAAGTTTTGGCTCACATTTATCCTACGCTCTATGCTGAGCACTTATATCGGGATAGACAAGAGCACAGAGTATCTCTGCTCCCTGATTTGTGAATGGTTCAGTCGGTGGTTTCATCTGAATAACGTATTTTGTAGATTTAGATGGAAAGCTCGATATAAGCACTCAGAAAAGAGCACAGGATAAATGTGAACTGATCCCAAATGTTCTGTACTACAACCAGTTTAGTTTTGTCATCTGATAACAAAAATATAGGGGAGTTCCATCTTAAGCCGGAGTTCCACTTGCGTATGACTCTCGCGAGTCTCTTATCAGTATCACCCGGCACGGCCGCACACTTTCCGGACACGAGCGCCTCAACTGCATGGAAGTACATGCAACCGACCTGCTCCTGTCAGGAGAGTGTGCTGCTGAGCCGAGTGATACCTATGCGATACTCGCTCGAGTCATACGCAAGTGGAACTCTGCACTTACTGATAGCACAAAGGCTCTAGAAAAGCGCTATGGCTCCTCCCCTCAAAAAGAAATCCAGCAAAGTTTGCTCTCCCAAATCCAAATACCCCCTTCCCTTATGAGCCCCACAGTATGCCTAAACCACAGTTAGCATCCACATGCCTGATATTTCTGTAGCTAGGAGAGCCAGCTAAATTTATGAAATGCAGGTCTCCTGGAGCTCAAGCTAAGCACAATGTAAGGGCACGACAATGTATCGGCACTACAATGGCAGATTTCCATTTTCATTCAGCAACATTCAATGCTGCCTGCGTCTGCAAAACACCCATGGAGTCAAAATCATAATTCCAAGAGGCACGTAATTTCCAAATTGGGGTCACTTGATGTAGTTTCTGCTCTTCTGGCACTTAGGAGCTCTGTTATGGAGTCTGCAAACCATTCCTGGAATCTGTGAGCTCCTAAAGATTTGCTGTGTTGTCAAACAGTACTGTACAGTCACATATGGGGAATTGTCACATTCACAAGAAATTGTGTAATAATTATGCAGTAATTTTTATCTATTTTCCCTTGTGAAAATTTAAAATCTGGGACTAAAACAACACTTTAGTTGTAAAAATGCAATTATTTTTTTTTCACCGCCTAATGGTATTTCATTTTGTGACAGACCTGTGGTGTCAATGTGACGCCATGGCCTATCAGGTCGTCACAGGGTATTGTGCAATCTGCCCTTCTGTACAGTATCCACCTCCTACTTGGTTACGGGTCCCTGACCTTTGGTGTTGCCAAGAACAAGCTAATCAAAATTCTAGGAACACTCTTCACCACACCCACCAGACACACCAGTGGCCGGCCTGAGTGGAATAGGGTCGCCCACTTGGGGGGTTGGTTAAGGGGGGGTCAGGAGTGTTAGGAGACAGTCACTTGAGAAGTAGCTCTCGAAGTGAGAGGAGGTCTGGAGCTGGGCTCCTTGAAACTACTTTGTGGCAGACGTTGGTCTGGGCCTGGTAGGAGCTGGACCCCGGTCGCAGGGGATCGTGACAAGGGGCATGGACTGTCGAGGAGGACAGCCGGCGGCCTTGTGCCATCATTGGGCAGGGGCCAGGGCACGACGGGGTACTTGGACCCTAGGTCAGGGAGTAACTTCAAGCGTCCTGACAATTTGCCTGACAAGGACGGAGCCTTCAAGATCCGTTCTCCACCCGCTCCAAAATCGGGGTACTAGCGCAACAAGGGAGATAGGACTTTCCAACTCCACGGTCCAGAAAATCCCAAGCGTAAACTATTACGAGGGGGACCTGGGGAAGCGTGCCAAGATGGTGAAGAGGCAGCCTCCGCTGGTCAAGGTCCACTGTGCGGTATAGGGGACCGCTGCTATGGTCGTTAGAGAGTGAGCGGGTTGTTGCTGACGATCGTCTGTTACGTAACAGATGATCCGCGTACACCGACTCGCCCTAACCCGTGAGGGTTGTATGGGACGGGGCTTACAGCTCAGTGCACTTGTTGCACGAAGAAGCACAGTGGCGCCCATGCACGTGTGCCCAAACGGAAGTAACGGAAACATGGCACGAGGGTAGCACAGCGATGCCCGCGCACGTGTGCTTCAATAACAAGGTGAGTCCGAGGAGGTACCGAGGAGCTCACCGAAGGCAGGGACACGACCTGCAAAACAAGGCGCTGCCGGAGCAGCAAGGGCAAAGTCCACAAGAAGACAATAATGCCTGTACAGCGGCGTATAAAAAAAAAAAAAAGAAAGTTTTTCCAGCTTACCCAATATATTGTAGGATCAAGCTGCTATGACTATAGAGGCTCTTAGCACGGATGTATGGTAGAAGCTCTTACCAGCACAAATAGAGGAGATCAATCCAGCGAGCCAAGGTTGTAGTAGATAAAAAGTTTCTTTAGTCTTTATTTCAATCATATTAAAAAAAGTCTTTGTCCATAGCAGCATAAATGATGCCAGACAGAGGTAGGAAAAGTTGCTGCTGGAGCACGGCAAGACGCGTTTCAGCTAAACCTTTATCATTGCCATGGTGTACCTTACTAACTGTGTGGGATATAAAAAGGAAAAGACCCCCTAAGGTGGGTGGTGCTATAGTTAATTAATTTGTTATCAATAACACTTGTGAGCAACCACCCACGACCTAGGCCGGTTAAAAAAAAGTGTATTGTGTATTAACCCCTTGAGAAAGAGTCAATACGCCAGCAGTAATTTTTCCTGTGTTATACAAAAAATATTTTTTACAGAACATGATAAGACAAAATGTATATACAAAGTAATTTCATTAATGCTAGTCATTGCTACATACAGGGAAAATGGAGGGCCCACACCAACTATATGAATTAAAGAAAAAAAAAAAGAAAAAAAACACATTTTCATCTTACATTTAGAATAAGAAAGCTGTATACTTTATGGAACAAATCCAAAAGAGTTTCAATAAATTCTTATTAGGTCTTGCCTATAATTCACTAAAATAGAAATGTAGCTCCGGCACACCTTGGAGAAAATAAGGTAGAAAGTCTTGGGTGGTGCTGAATAAGTTTTTATTGAGTACAAAAAGTGAAGTCTGTCCCCACATTACGGTCCAATTAGGACCTTTCTCAAGGGTTCTATCAGACTAAAAAAATTAGGAGTCAGTAATCAAATAGCACCAAGGGCGAAATCGCGTGGGATCATCATATACAAAAGGATACTAGTTTAGGTACTGTAACTATGTGACAAAGTTTCCACATAGGTAGTACTATGGTGTCGGGAGGAGCCGTACTAGGGTGTCTCAAGGAGGCAAAAGACTAGAGTGTAGTCAGGTCCTGTATAGTAGGTCGGGGTGGGCCCAATATGAAGTATATAGTATCAAGTGGGATGATGTCCTGTGATGACAGGGTGTAACGGGCCGTGGCAGCTCATCAAGGTGTTTAAAGCAGGAAAGCCGGGTCACTATGGAGGGGACTGTTAAATAACAAACCTGTTACAAAAGGTCCTTACCTAGATGCAAACGCAGTAGTGTAGTAAGGTAAATGCCTTCAGTTAAATCAGAGGATGATTCTCACGTTGGTGCCAGCTACATGTGTTACAGGGCTAATCCTGAGGGGTATCTGTGAGATTGGAGAAGTATATCAGAAGAGCCCACATGTTAGGCCATTGGACAGGAAACAAGAACACATTCACAGTTAGATCAGAGGATGCTGCTGTTATGAGGGTAGAAGGTATGCATGAAAATCAGCAATAACTGAAGTTGAAGTAAACAAATCCAATTGATATGTTACCCTCAGGCCCGGTGTGCCTCACGTTGGTGCCAGCTATATGTATTACAGGACTAATCCTGAGGGGTATCACTTGGAGGAGATGGGGATATCAGGTGACCTGTAGGGAGCGCTGGACAGTGCCTGCATCCGGGTAGGAGCGTCCTGCCTGGCTGCATCCTCTGATCTAACTGTGAATGTGTTCTTGTTTCCTGTCTTATGGCCTAACATGTGGGCTCTTCTGATATACTTCTCCAATCTCACAGATACCCCTCAGGATTAGCCCTGTAACACATGTAGCTGGCACCAACGTGAGCGTCATCCTCTGATTTAACTGAAGGCATTTACCTTACTACACTACTGCGTTTGCATCTCCTTACCTTTTGTAACAGGTTTGTTATTTAACAGTCCCCTCCATAGTGACCCGGCTTTCCTGCTTTAAACACCTTGATGAGCTGCCACGGCCCGTTACACCCTGTCATCACAGGACATCATCCCGCTTGATACTATATACTTCATATTGGGCCCACCCCGACCTACTATACAGGACCTGACTTACCCTAGTACGGCTCCTCCCGACACCATAGTACTACCTATGTGGAAACTTTGTCACATAGTTACAGTACCTAAACTAGTATCCTTTTGTATATGATGATCCCACGCGATTTCGCCCTTGGTGCCATTTGATTACTGACTCCTAATTTTTTAGTCTGATAGAACCCTTGAGAAAGGTCCTAATTGGACTGTAACGTGGGGACAGACTTCACTTTTTGTACTCAATAAAAACTTATTCAGCACCACCCAAGACTTTCTACCTTATTTTCTCCAAGGTGTGCCGGAGCTACATTTCTATTTTAGTGGCCATTTTTCCTCCAGCGCACCCTACTAGATAGTGAGCCAGGTTTTTTATTGCTGTTGCCTATAATTCAGACCTATCGGCATCCTACTTTCCAAAGTAAAAATCCAAGCAGATTCTCTATTTAGTAATTTGCGCTTTCTATCGGCCCCTCTGGTGGATCGTGTTACCTGTTCAATAGCCTTGAACCTGAAAACTATCAAAATTACCAGAATGGCATTGCGAAAAGTGTCTGCAAACCACTGAAGGATTAAAAGTGGAGGTATTTGTGGCGTCTGAAATATGCCTCCTAATTTTTTTCCTTAATTTTCCAGTTGTACAACCTATATACTGTTTGCAGCATGTTGTACAAGCAATCAAAATATATTACATAGGTAGAGTTACAGTTCAAAAAACTATTGATGTAAAATATTTTGTTGTTATGTGATGAGGAAAATGTATTACTTTTATGTGCATACTGGCAACAGGTACATCTATTGCTGCCACATTTGTAGAAACCTTTCAATTTCAACCAAGTATCAGCGGTTTTCAGCGAAGGATTCAGGTACAGACTCGGTGATAATTTATCCTGTAAAGTAGGGGCCTTTTTTGCTACATAGGAGATTTGGTTTTCTGCTTTAATTTTTTTCAGTTTTGGATCCTGACTCAATATTGGGATGTATTTCTTTATTATAGAGACTAGGTTGTTATATTGTAAACTAAATGGGGTGGAAAAAAAGATTTTTCTCTTTGAGGGTCGGTGTTTATTTGTTGCCTTATTATTTGTTGTCAAATCCTTTCTATCAATATCATTGACTATTTTAGTTGCTCTCTGTAACATCCAATCTGGGTATCCTCTACATTTCAGCCTCATATTAACTTGCTCCTGTGCTTTTTTGTATGTATTAGGATCAGTAGAATTGCGTTTATACCTAATAAGCTCTCCTATGGCGATATTTTTAATTACATGTTATGGATGGCAAGAGTCCGCTGCAAGCAATGTGTTTTTGGCTGTGTCTATGATAGGGACTAATATATATTTTTTTATCATTTTCAATTAAACCTGCTGTTAACGTTACATCAAGAAAATTCACTGTATTTTTGTTCCAAAAATGAGTAAAGGCTAGATTGAATTCATTCACATTGATGTCATTAATAAAAGTGGAGGCTTCTTGCTGTGTTCCTTTCCATATGATGATTAAATCATCTATATAATGCCCTATCCACAGTAGTCTGGTGGAAAAAAGACTGGAGTCAGCATATAACACCAATTCCTCCCATCTGGCCATAACCAAATTAGCCAGAGAAGGGGAGAACTTGGCGCCCATGCTGACTCCAGTTGTTACGGGGGCTGTCGGATAATAAGGGAATGGAAGGCTATCCGACAGTCAGGGTCCACCGTGCAGAGCTCTGCTGCAGAGTATGGCAGAGGATAAGGGAAACCTGTACCACCAAAGCGGTACAGACACTGTTGCGTCACAGTGTCACCAAGACCAATAGCGGCGTACACGGTTTAAGTCACAGCGACTACCTTATTAGAATAACATAGGAGTGGAAATGCAAAAGAGTGAGGAATACAACATAAAAGTGCATAGAAGTCTCACAGTCTGTGAGCGTGAAAGCACCTGTCTCAGTTAACAGTCACAGAGACTAGGTGTAGTGTGTGCAATATGACACCTACCTATGGCCGCTCCACTTGTGGTGCAAGGATATGGACAGCAGCAAGGCTGTCAGCTTGAAACTCCTGCCTATGACCGCTCCCCTAGTGTGCGAGGATACGGACTGCTGCAGGAGGCAGCGTAGTGGAGCGTTACCCTAGAAGGCAACGACCACCTAACCTACCTATGTCCGCTCCACTAAGGTGCGAGGACACGGACAACAGTACGGCTGAAAGGTACAGGAGCGCTACCCTACCGATAGCGGTCACCTCAGAGTAGAACCACAAGGCCCAGTCAGGCCATGTGCAGCAAACACCTGCCTATGTCCGCTCCACTAAGGTGCGAGAATACGGACCACAGCATAAGCTGCAAGGTACAAGAGCGTTACCCTACCGATAACGCTCACCTAGATAGAATAGGTGCCGCAAGGGACATGCACAGAGCGTCTACTCCTATGCAGGAACCAAGAGGACTGAGCGCCGGGCGGCGTGCGTCAGGGTCTTATATAGACTCTGTGCCTCATCCAAGATGGAGAACACCAGAGCCAATCCGCTGCCAGAATGACAGCAATGACGTCACGCTGGCCTATCACTGAGCAAAGCGTCACAAGCACATGACCTGTGACCAATCAGCTTAGAAAGTGTCAGAGACATGTGACCTCGTGTCAGCGATGATGTCACCCGCACATGTGCAATGTCTCCAGCGCTTGCACATGTGCAGTAGCAAGAAATCCGAACATAGTCTCCAGTGCCACAGCAACCGTAACAGTACCTCCCCCTCAAGGGCCCCCCTCCCGGCGACACAGGTAATCAGCAACTAAGTCGGGAGCATGGACAGCCTCCTCAGGCTCCCAAGAGCGATGTTCCGGGCCGTAGCCCTCCCAATCTATCAAGAAGAACCTGCGGCCTCGAACCATCTTAGAACGAACTATGGCTCGTACCTCATAGCTAGAGCGAGAGGAATCAGAGGCAGGAGAGTGCACTTCACGAGCGTGAGGTAAAATAGCCGGATTTAACACTGAAACATGGAATTTGTCATGGATCCTAAGATGGACGGGTAACTTCAATTGGTAGACTACAGGATTTACCTGTCGAAGAAGCTCATAAGGACCCAGGAAGCGAGGAGCAAATTTGACAGAGCTCACTCTAAGTTTCACGTGTTTTGCAGAGAGCCACACAAAATCCCCCGGAGAAAAGACAGGAGCCGGGCGACGAAACCGATCGGACACCGTCTTTATACGGTCCTTAGCTGCTTGGATCGACTCTTGAGTCCGATCCCAAACCTCTCTGGCATTAGTTGCCCAGTCGGCCACAAAAGGAGGAGGTACAGCAGCGGGAAACGGTACCGGTACCCTAAGGTGTTGCCCATTATTGAGTACGAGTGGTGTCTGCCCAGTGGCCTCAGCCAGCGAATTGTTAAGGGCAAATTCTGTCCAGGGTAGGAGGGAGGACCAGTTATCGTGGTTCTCAGCAACAAAGTGTCGAAGGTATATAATCATGGATTGATTGGTACGCTCAACCAAACCATTGGTCTCCGGATGGTATGCCGAAGAGAGATTCAACTCAATTTGCAGAAGGCTACAAAGATCTCGCCAGAAACGGGAAGCAAATTGCGGGCCTCTATCACAAATGATACGATTTGGCATCCCGTGAAGCCTAAAGACATTCTTGAGGAATAGTTTGGCTAGTACCCTGGAAGATGGGATTCTCGATAACGGTACGAGATGAACCATCCGGGAGAAATGGTCCGTAATGACCCACACAAATCTATGTCCCTGTGAACACGGAAGATCACCCACAAAGTCCATGCCTACCACCTCCCAAAGTCTATCTGGCACTGGCAAAGGATGCAAGAGCCCAGCCGGTCTCTGCCATAATGGACGGTGGCGAGCACATGAGTAGCAGGAACCGACATATCTTTTGACGTGGCTGGCTAAGTGTGGCCACCAATACCACCTCTCGAGTAACTCTCGTGTCCGTCTAATACCAAAATGCCCACCCACCTTTGAGGTGTGGGCCCACGACGATATATCATTTTGTCGATTAGGCGGAACAATGGTCTTGCCCGGTGGGATTTGGTCTAACGTTACAGGAGAGAGTGTGAAAAACCCTAGATGGAAGAATGAGACGAGGGTCCTCATTCTCTTCATGAGATGATTCCATAGAGCGAGAGAGTGCGTCGGCCTTATTATTCTTACTCCCGGTAAGATAATTAATGGAGAAGTTAAACCGAGAGAAAAACAAGGACCAGCGAGCTTGCCGAGGATTCAAACGTTGTGCAGTTTGCAAATATGTCAGGTTCTTATGGTCTGTAAAGACCTGAAAGGGCTGCCTGGCTCCCTCGAGCAAGTGACACCACTCTTCCAATGCTAATTTTATGGCAAGTAGTTCCCTGTCACCAATAGTGTAGCTCCTCTCAGCAGGAGAGAACGTCTTTGCAAAGAAAAAACACGGTCTTTTTCTACCTGAGCTGTTCTTTTGATATAGAACTGCTCCAGCTCCTACAGAGGACGCGTCCACCTCCATGAGAAAGGGCTTATTCTCGTCAGGTCTTTGGAGGACAGGAGCAGATGAAAAGTGTTCTTTAACTGCCTTGAAAGCCTGGGATGTCTCAGTAGACCAGACCTTAGGATTGGCGCCCTTTTTAGTCAAAGCCACTAACGGAGCTACCAAGGTAGAAAAGTGTGGTATAAATTGCCGGTAATAATTTATGAATCCCAGGAAAGGACAATAAAACTTTCACACTGAACTGCAGCAGTATTTATGGCCCCACAACAGTTTGCCCCTCTGCCATAGTGATAGTTCTGTTTCATATAACTTTTTTTTTTTTTTTTTTTTTTACTGCACTATTCTAAGTCCTGTTGTGTATAAATATGTGACTCTTCAGATTTTGTGTTATACCATGCCTGATGAAGAGACCTGAGTAGTCTCGAAAGCTTGCAATTATTACCATCTTTTCAGTTAGCCATTAAAAAGGTATCAACCACTGAGGACTTTGTTCTTTTAAACAATTTTTTTGAATCCCGGGAAGCGTTGTACTGCTTTCAAGGAATGAGGTTCAGCCCATTCCATAACTGCAGAAAGCTTCACAGGATCCATTGCCAATCCCTCATGAGAAATGATATAGCCTAAGAAGGGTAGCGAGGCTTGCTCAAATATACATTTCTCGAGTTTGGCAAACAGAGAGTGCTCCCTTAGACGTGACAGAACCCTGATCACATCCAACCGATGTGTCTCCAGGTCGGGAGAAAAAATTAGTATATCATCCAGGTATACCACCACCGATGATAACAGTAAATCCCTAAACACGTCATTTACGAAGTCCTGGAACACTGCAGGTGCATTACACAGACCGAAAGGCATGACGAGGTATTCATAGTGACCGTCTCTGGTGTTAAAAGCGGTCTTCCATTCGTCACCCTCTCGAATTCGCACTAAGTTATAAGCACCTCGCAGATCCAACTTCGTAAATACCTTAGCTCCCCGTAGTCTGTCAAACAGTTCAGAAATTAGAGGCAAGGGGTATCTATTCTTTACAGTAATGGCATTAAGACCCCTGTAGTCTATGCAGGGATGCAGATCACCCTCTTTTTTCCGCACAAAGAAAAAAACAGCCCCTGCAGGTGAGACAGACTTGCAGATGAAGCCCCTCTCCAGATTATCCTTTATATAGGCCGACATAGTCTCGGATTCTGGGATAGACAAGGGATAGACCCTGCCCTTTGGTGGAACAGAACCCGGCAAGAGGTCTATAGCACAGTCATAAGGCCTATGAGGTGGAAGAGTCTCAGCACCCTGCTTGGAAAACACATCAGCGAAATCCACATAGGGTGTAGGTAAGGGAGAGAGATCAGTTGATGCAACCGCAACAACCTTAGGTGGTAAGGGAAGACATCGGGACTGACATTTCGAACCCCAACTAATAATGCTGTCGGACTCCCAGTCAATTAGGGGAGCATGAGTCCGAAGCCATGGGAGACCCAGAAGTACGTCGTCTATACCCTCAGGCAAAACAAGAAAAGAAATCTCCTCTATGTGACCATGAGACAGGGAAAGGCGCAAGGGAACGGTCCTCAATATAATGGAGTCAGACAACATAGTCCCATTAACAAGCCAGACAGGAATAGGCGCCTCTAACATGATAGAGGGAATATTGTGTCTCTTTACAAATCCTGAGGACACAAAAGTCCCGTCAGCTCCGGAATCCACAAAAGCCATAATAGGCCATGTATTCTCAGAGAATGAAAGCTGACCTGGGACACTACACTTAGAGGGTGCAGAAGGCGTCTCTAGTAACCCCCCTCTAATGGTTACTAGGCCTGGGAGTTTCCCTGATGGCTAGGACACTTGTTGGCATAGTGCTCAGCCTGACGACATATGTAACAGATAGGAGAGCCCGCCTTACGAGGTAGGGAAGTAGTATAACCCAACTCCATAGGAGTAGGAGTTGTCTCAGATGCTGAGGAAGATGGAGAAGGAACCACAGCATCTGAACCAACTCGACGCTTGGGACGTGACAAGGTAACCTCGAGTCTACGTTCCTTATGGCGTACATCGATCCTAGTTGCTACCGTAATTAAGTCCTCCAGAGAAGGAGGAACTTCCCGAATAGCAAGAGCATCTTTGACATAGCCTGCAAGACCCCTCCAGAAGATAGGTATTAACACCTTCTCAGTTATTACAGCTGCAAAGAAATCAATACCACGTGGCTTTCGTAAAGAATATATCCCAGGATGGTCTGATGAATGTGAACAACTGTACAGACAATTTCTTGAGAGTGAAGATGGTGAAATTGGTGAGGAATTGTTGAACAAACTGAATGCAGCACGTTGTATTAAATGGATGGAAACAGTTGAGAATTTGGACTTTAAAAGATCCAGCAGAAAAGCATGGTCTCTTTTAAGAAAACTAGAAGGAAATCGTAAAGTAAAGCACAAAACGAATTCTATAACTTCAAATCAAATTGCAGCACATATTGTGAACATATCAAGAAGCCCAAAAGACCGAGCTCACACCATAGAAGTTAAAAGTAAGTTTAAGCTACTAAAATCATCAGTGGCACCATCTGAAGAATACTCACGTGCTTTTACAACCTGTGACATTGAAATTGCCCTTGCTGAAACTAAAATTAACAAAGCTCCTGGCTCTGATGGGATCCATCCTGAATTTCTCAAAAACTGTGGACCTTATGCGAAAAAATGGATGGCAAAGTTCTTCTCAGATATTATGGAGAATGTTCAAGTCCCTAGTAAATTAAAACATGCCAAAATAATTGCATTGTTAAAACCTGGGAAGCCTGAAGATAATCCATCAAGCTATAGACCCATTGCCTTGTTGAGTTGCTTATATAAGCTCTTAGAACGCTTAATATATAACAAGATCAGTCTAAAGATTTTCGACTCAATACCTATAGAGCAAGCCGGCTTCAGACCTGCTCGAAACTGTAGTGACCAAGTCTTAGCTTTGACAACTCTCATTGAAGCTGAATTCCAGAAGAACAAGAAAGTTTCAGTGGCGTTTATCGATCTCTCTGCTGCATATGATACTGTGTGGAGGGAAGGACTTTTATATAAATTTCTGAAGGTGATTCCATGTAAGAAAATGATGTACCTCTTGAACAATATGATTGCAAATCGAACTTTTCATCTTATTATGGGCGATTCAACCAGTTGTAAGAAATCTTTAAACAACGGACTGGCCCAGGGATCAGTGCTGGCACCTCTCCTGTTTGCCCTGTACCTAGCTGATATTCCTAAAACAGTGTCACGGAAATTTGGATATGCCGATGACTGGGCACTTGCTATGGTAAGCAAAACAATGGAGGAAGCAGAGGACGTTCTTACAAAAGATCTTAGTGTAATGGGAAAGTACTTCCGACAATGGAGATTAAAACCTAACCCATCAAAAACGGAAGTTTGTTGCTTTCATTTACACAATGCAAGTGCCAAGACTGAACTTAAAGTACAATTTGAAGGCCAATCTGTTAAACACAATTTCAATCCTAAGTACTTAGGTGTAACCCTTGATAGAAGTCTAACTTTTAAATCCCATCTGGATAAATTGGCACAGAAACTGAAAGCACGTAATAATATTATTCAGAAACTTTGTGGATCCTCTTGGGGCTCGGCAACATCTGTTTTGAGAACATCTACTCTTGCCCTGGTGTACTCTGCTGCAGAATACTGTGCTCCAGCATGGTTAAATAGCTGTCATGTAAACTTAATTGACACTCAGCTGAACAACTCTTTGCGTATAATATCTGGTGCTATTAGACCTACACCTGTTCACTAGTTACCTGTGCTGGGTCATATCGCACCCGCAAATCTGAGAAGACAAAAGCTCCTACTTAAAGAGTACACTAAAGTAGTGAGTAATGAAAAACTTCCAATGCACCAAAATATCAGAGATGTTACAATACAATGATTGAAATCAAGACATCCACCCATCCGAACTGCAATCACCTTGCATGAACAAAACTTCAATTTAGAGGAGAAATGGCGAGAACTTTGGGTCAATGTAGTAGAAGGTGATCCCCAAATGTTCCCTAATTTACAAAACCCTCCACCAGGCTTCAATATGCCAAGGAAAACATGGTTACTCTAAATCGTATCAGAACAAACTTTGGCATCTGTGCAGATTTTATGTATAAGTGGGGAAAATATGACTCTCCGACCTGTGACTGTGGAGCAGATCGTCAAACTATCCAGCACATTGTTGAGGAGTGCCCCCTGAGATCCTACCATGGTGACAAGAAGGATTTCTATATTGTAAATGATAACGCTATTACATATATAGAAAATCTTGATATTCAAATTTGATTTTTATCCTTTTGATATTTTTCAATCACTGTCTATTGTCTGGTGTTTCTTTTTATATGATGGTAAGATATACGTTCATACGATTAAATTAAATTAAAAAAACACCTTCTCAGGCCAGTCCAACTCTGCTACCAAGGTATGAAAAGCAATGGCATAAGAGCTGGTAGATAACGAACCTTGAGACAGATCTAGCAGTCTCAAAGCCGCATCATGGGTAACCTGCAGTCCCATGAACACCACTTTAAGAGCATCAAGGAAGTCTTGATGTCTCTGAGTAACCAAATTAGAGCGCTCCCATAAGGGAGTAGCCCACTCTAAGGCTTTATCCTGAAGCAGGGATATAATAAAGCCTACTTTGGACCTCTCCATAGAGAAGTGAGAGGAATTAACCTCAAGGTGAATCTGACACTGGCTTATGAACCCACGATAAGACCTGGCATCGCCAGAGTATCTGTTGGGTAGAGCAAGTCGTGGGTCATGTAGCGAAGACACCAAAGTTTGAGGTTTATCCTCTACAGTCTTGAGCCTTGCTTCAAGAACCAGTATATACTGATGTAATTGTTGATACTCTGCCATCTCTGCCAGACCCTTGGCTCAGTCCTAATGTTACGGGGGCTGTCGGATAATAAGGGAATGGAAGGCTATCCGACAGTCAGGGTCCACCATGCAGAGCTCTGCTGCAGAGTATGGCAGAGGATAGGGGAAACCTGTACCACCAAAGCGGTACGGACACTGTTGTGTCACGGTGTCACCAAGACCAATAGCGGCGTATACTGTTTAAGTCACAGCGACTACCTTATTAGAATAACATAGGAGTGGAAATGCAAAAGAGTGAGGAATACAACATAAAAGTGCATAGAAGTCTCACAGTCTGTGAGCGTGAAAGCGCCTGTCTCAGTTAACAGTCACAGAGACTAGGTGTAGTGTGTGCAATATGGCACCTACCTATGTCCGCTCCACTTGTGGTGCAAGGATATGGACAGCAGCAAGGCTGCCAGCTTGAAACTCCTGCCTATGACCGCTCCCCTAGTGTGCGAGGATACGGACTGCTGCAGGAGGCAGCGTAGTGGAGCGTTACCCTAGAAGGCAACGACCACCTAACCTACCTATGTCCGCTCCACTAAGGTGCGAGGACACGGACAACAGTACGGCTGAAAGGTACAGGAGCGCTACCCTACTGATAACGCTCACCTAGATAGAATAGGTGCCGCAAGGGACATGCACAGAGCGTCTACTCCTATGCAGGAACCAAGAGGATTGAGCGCCGGGCGGCGTGCGTCAGGGTCTTATATAGACTCTGTGCCTCATCCAAGATGGAGAACACCAGAGCCAATCCGCTGCCAGAATGACAGCAATGACGTCACGCTGGCCTATCACTGAGCAAAGCATCACAAGCACATGACCTGTGACCAATCGGCATAGAAGGCGTCAGGGACATGTGACCACGTGTCCCAAGCACATGACCAGTGGCCAATCAGCTTAGAAGGTGTCAGAGACATGTGACCTCGTGTCACAAGCACATGACCAGTGGCCAATCAGCTTAGAAGGTGCCAGAGACATGTGACCTCGTGTCAGCGATGATGTCACCCGCACATGTGCAATGGCTCCAAGATAGGACTTAGTCTCCAGCGCTTGCACATGTGCAGTTGCAAGAAATCCGAACATAGTCTCCAGTGCCACAGCAACCGTAACACCAGTCCTCTGCAGGAAAAACCTGCTGTTGAAAGAGAAATAGTTATGGCTTAGTAAAAACCTGACTGCCATTACCAAAAAATCTTTTATTTCTGGGGTATAATTACTGAAAGTTTCCAGGTGGTGAATTAGAGTCTATAGCTACCCTATGGGGAATCAATGGATACAATGCGACAACATCACTTGTAATCCATGAAAAGTGATCTTCCCATACAAAATTTTCTATCATAGTGACTAAGGCTTTAGGGTCTCTAATGTAGCTGGGGATTTCTTTCACCAGAGGCTGTAAGTAATGATCCACCCATTCTCCCAGTCTCTCTCCCAAAGATCCAATACCTGCCACTATAGGACGTAGTGGAGGTGGAAATACATTCTTATGGACCTTTGGGAGTGAATGGTAAATAGGAACAATCGGACAGGTGGTATACAAATAGTCAAACAGCCTCTGTGTGAGAGCCCCATTGAATAAGCCTTCCTCTAATAATGCTTTTAGCTCTCCATTGAATTCTATGGTAGGATCATGAAATATTTCCTCATATGCATTGGAATTCTCTAGATCTAATAAATTCAGCTTTTCATACAATCCTGCATTAAGAATAACAACCCCTCCGCCTTTATCAGCTTCACGTATTAGCAGATCTTTGTTATTTATTAAATCTTTTAAGGCTATTTTTTCTTTTGCTGATAAATTATTTTTATTCAGAGGGTTCTTTTTAATCTCTTTGTCAAGCTCTATTAGTTCACTTTCCACCAGCTCTTGGAAAGAATCCAAAACCGGTGGACGTGACTTCAACGGATAAAAAAAAACGGATTTTTTTGTATGAAAAGTAGAATTAAGATCCATACTGCCTGCAACACTTTCACATTGTAACTTTTTTGCCGTCAAAAGTACTTTTTGTTCTTCATAAGACAACATGACATCATTATTAATCACTGGTATATCATAGTCAGTCCTTATTGTATCATCATCAGAAAAATGACATTTGACAGTAAGATTACGTGCCAATTTGTTGACATCTAACAAGGTTTTATACAGGTCAAAACTATATGTTGGACAATAACCCAGTCCTCTAGATAATAGAGAGATTTGGTCCTCTGTTAGAACATAACTTGAGAGGTTCCATATAGGGACCTCTAATACCTCCGATTCTTGTTCCTTTGCGGATTTTTTCTTACTGGCACCATGATGCTTACACCCGCCTCTCTTCCTCCGTTTTTGACACATTTCTGGAATAAAAAGTCTTATGTTGCAGTCCAGAGTTGTGCAAACCGTCGCTTTCATCCATAGATGTAGATAAAGTTGAAGAATCCATAGTATCCTCTGTTAGATTAAATGTAAAAGAATCTGAGCGGCGTAGCAGCACAGTACCAGTCATCCAACAAAAGAGGATGGTTGCGCGCCACCATATTGGAAAGCGGGGCTTTTAAGGAGTCGCAGCCCCACCCAAAGGCGGGCGCGAGGCGGAGAAGACGGATTTGACCCAATCGGGATTCACGATGTCCCAGCCCGGCCAATCAGGGTTCACCACATCACCAGCCTCGTCATCGAGCCGTGTGATGTCAGTGGGCGAATCAAAACCTGCCACGTGGTGCACATGCTCGTTCTCCTGCCTCTGAGACATAGAGGCGGGATCTGTGGCTTCACAAGTTGCAGGGATAACGAGATTCTTGCTGCTTCCTTGAGTAGCTATCCTCTGCACATTGTGTAGTCTCCTGGACCTTCAGCGCTGCTGAGCAGGAGGGCTCGTGGCAGGCAAGGAATGGGAGACCACATCACTCCTTGCAATAGGGGAGCCACATAGTCTCCAAGACATTCTGTGCTGCTGAGCAGGAAGGCTTGTGGCAGACAAGGAATGGGAGACCACATCATTCCTTGTAACAGGGGAGCCATGAGGTGTTACCTTCTCCCCCCCCTGTCTAGGCCCCCCCCCTGCCGGAGCTCGAAGGCCACTACCAAACCTGGGACGCAGATCTGATCTTCCAACTCCCAGGATCTATGCTCTGGGCCATGACCGGCCCACTCCACGAGGTAGTACCTCCTGCCCCTATGACTTTTGTCTCCACCAGCTTCACTATCTGAGGGTCGTCTTTCACTACCTCAGGGTCATCGGACGAGAAGCCGGATTGGGCCGGTAAAGACCCCGAGAATTTATTAAGTCGTACGGGTTTCAGAAGGGACACATGAAAGGTATTGGCTATAGCCCAGCGTGGAGGGAGCTGGAGCCAGTATGCCACCGGGTTTACCGGCTCTAAGATTTTAAACGGCCCCAGGTACCTAGGGGCGAACTTGGCTGCCTGTACCCGTAGATTGATATTTTTAGAGGACAGCCACACTAGGTTGCCAGGGGTGAAAGATGGTGCAGGGCGGCGGTGCTCATCAGCCATCGTCACCATCTGGTCCTTGGCCCTCTTAAGGGCCTCCTGGGTGTTATCCCAGATCTCCCGGACCTCGATCGCCCAATCCTCCACTCTAGGGTCAGGTGACGTAAGGGGCATCGGAACCGGGATTCTGGGATGTTGTCCGTTGTTTAGCAGGAACAGGGTCTGGCCAGATGACTCGTGGACCGCATTATTAATGGCAAATTCGGCCCAAGGAAGGAGGTTAGCCCAGTCGTTGTGGTGCGTGGAGATAAAGTGGTGGAGGTAAGTTACCAGGGTCTGATTGGTCCTCTCCACCAGTCCATTGGTCTCAGGATGGTATGCGGAGGAGATGTTAAGCTTTATCTGCAAGAGCTCCAGAAACGAGACGCGAACTGGGGACTCCGGTCGCTCACCACCTTGTCAGGCATGCCATGCAGCCTAAATACATGCCGAATGAACAAGGTGGCGAGGGCACGTGACATCGGGAGTGGTGGGAGAGGCACCAAGTGGACCATTTTAAAAAAGGGATCCGTGATGACCCACACGACCCTGTGCCCCGCTGACTTGGGCAGATCTCCCGGGAAGTCCATCCCCACCACTTCCCAGGGACAATCCGGCACCGGCAGTGGGTGAAGAAGACCCGCAGGTCTCTGCCGGGACGGCTTATTCCGTGCACACGACATACAGGCTCCCACAAATTCCTGTATGTCCTGGGCTACTCTCGGCCACCAATAATGCTTGGCCACTAGGTCTCTGGTCCTTTTGACCCCAAAGTGACCCCCGACCTTGGAGGCATGGGCCCAGGATAGCACCTCGTTCCGTAACTCAGGGGGAACGAGGGTCTTGCCCGGCGGCACCTGGTCCAGAGAAGTGGGAGTGACCATCCTCAAGCTGTCCGGGGGTAATATAAGATGAGGCTCTTCCTGTTCTTCCTCCAGCACGACCATACAACGCGACAAGGCATCGGCCCGTACGTTCTTCTCAACAGCCATGTGGCGGATAATAAAGCGGAACCAGGAGAAGAACAGAGACCATCGAGTCTGCCTTGGGTTCAGACGTTGTGGTGTCTGGAGGTATGTGAGGTTTTTGTGGTCGGAAAATACCTCAAATGGATGCTTCGCACCCTCTAGGAGATGCCGCCATTCCTGGAATGCCAACTTCATCGCGAGTAACTCCCTATCCCCTATGGAGTAGTTCCTCTCGGCCGGAGAGAAGGTTTTTGAGAAAAAGAAACATGGATGCTTCCTTCCTCGTTCGTTCTTCTGATACAGGACTGCGCCTGCACTGACCGAAGAGGCGTCTACCTCCAGTAGGAAGGGTTTAGAGACATCCGGACGATGGAGAATGGGAGCTCTGGAGAAGTGGGTTTTAAAAACGTGAAAGGCCTCTACCGTCTCCCGTGTCCAGGCTTTGGGATTAGAACCCTTGCGGGTAAGGGCAATGATGGGTGCTGCTACCGTCGAGAAGTTGGGAATAAACTGGCGATAATTGCTGAACCCCAAGAATCGCTGGATTGCCTTCAGCGAGCGGGGCTCAGGCCAGTTCATCACTGTCTCCAACTTCCCCGGATCCATTGCCAACCCCTGACTGGATATGATATCTCCTAGGAACGGCAAGGACTCACGTTCGAAGACACACTTCTCCAGCTTGGCATATAACGAATGGATGCGGAGCCTCTTAAGTACCCGAATGACATCCCTCCGATGAGTGGCAAGATCGGGAGAGAAAATGAGGATGTCATCCAGGTATGCAACCACGGAAAGATACAAATCCCGAAAAATGGCATTCACGAAGTCTTGGAACAAGGCAGGGGCATTGCAGAGTCCGAAGGGCATTACGAGATACTTGTAGTGACCGTCCCTGGTGTTGAAAGCAGTCTTCCACTCATCGCCTTTTCGGACTCGCACTAGATTGTATGCTCCCCGTAGGTCCAACTTCGTGAAGACCTTAGCCCCTCGGAATCGATCAAACAACTCCGTAATGAGGGGTAATGGGTACTTGTTCTTAATCGTGATTGCATTTAATCTCCTGTAATCGATACAGGGGCGCAGATCCCCTTCCTTTTTTTTGCACAAAAAAGAATCCCCCACCGGCTGGTGATACAGATTTGCGAATAAACCCTTTCGCCAGGCTCTCCTGAATATACTTGGACATAGCCTCCATCTCTGGAGCAGAGAGTGGATAAACTCTGCCCCTAGGGGGCTCGGAGCCTGGTTTCAGGTCAATTCGGCAATCATATGGCCGGTGGGGGGGAAGAATATCTGCAGCCCTCTTGGAGAAGACATCCCTGTAGGCCTCATAGGGCGCCGGTAAATCCGGCCCCCCTCTATTCCCCGAGGGTCCAACCGACCCAATAGTGGTGGGTAGCCTGGTGGTCACGAGGTGTTCTCTACAAGACCCTGGCCAGGACGAGATCTCCCCGGTTGCCCATTTGAGAGTAGGAGCATGCTGTCTCAACCAGGGGAGGCCCAGTAAGATCTCAGCCGTCCCCTCGGGAAGCACCATGAAGGACACATGCTCATGGTGTCCTGGTGGTACGTCTATCCTGAGAGGAATGGTGGTCTGGGTAATGGGATCAGCAAGCAGGGACCCGTTGACTACCCGGATCTTAATCGGTTTAGGCAACAGAACCAAGGGAACTGAGTACTGAGTTGCCAGGGAAGTTGAAATGAAGTTGCCATCAGCGCCCGAGTCCAAGCAAGCCAGGGCAGAAAAGACAGTAGTGCCGAATTGCAACTGGGCGTTGATGGTCAACCTAGAGGGAGAGGCAGCGTCTAGAGTCCCCCCTCTGACGGAAACTAGACGCTGCGTTTTCCCGATGGTTTTAGGACATCGGGTAGCTATGTGTCCCCTCTGCCCACAGGAAAAGCAGAGGACAGGAGGTCGAGGACCTGTGGCTGCTTTGGACACCTCGATTGACTCCACGGAGTCATCCACATGGCTGGCTGGGAGACCTGTCTGGTGTAAAGTAGGGACCAGACGCTTTTTGGGCCGGGTAGGCGTGGGTGCTGAAGAGACCTCAAGCCTCCGCTCCGCCTAGCGGATATCTATGTGGGAGGCAACTTGAATCAAAGCCTCTAAGGTAGCAGGCACCTCACGAGTGGCCAGTGCGTCTTTGACTAACCCTGCCAGGCCCTCCCAGAAAACAGAGACAAGGACCTTATCTGGCCAGTCCAGCTCTGTGGCAAGTGTCCTGAAACGTACTGCAAAGTCCCCGACTGAGGCGGACCCTTGCCGAAGGCGTAGGAGCCGCAGCGCGGAGGCGTGGGTGACTTGAGACCCGAGGAACACCGTTCTCATGACCGCAAGATAAGCTGTGAGGTTATTCACCACCCGATCTCTGTGCTCCCACAAGGGCATGGACCACTGCAGTGCTTTGCCTGTGAGCAGGGACTAGACGAAGGCTACCCTCGCCCTCTCAGTAGCATAGTGGGTAGCGGACAGCTCCACTTAGGTGGTAACCTGATTTATAAAACCATGGCACTCGAAGCTATCTCCGCTAAAACGCTCTGGAAGCGTAAGGCGAGGTGAGCTTCCGCCCAATGCCACAGTCTGAGTGGCCGCCTGGGTGGCGACTGTCACCAGAGCAGCCTTATTGGGGGAGGGCTGCTCCACTGCTGCCAGCCGTGACTCCAAATGCTACACATAACGCAACAACTGATGCTGCTCTCCAGCCTTAGCCAGACCTTTGGCGCGACCGTAATGTTACGAGGGGGACCCGGGGAAGCGTGCCAAGATGGTGAAGAGACAGCTTCCGCCGGTCAAGGTCCACTTTGCGGTGTAGGGGACCGCTGCTAAGGTCGTTAGAGAGTGAGCGGGTTGTTGCTGACAATTGTCTGTTACGTAACAGACGATCCGCGTACACCGGCTCGCCCTAACCCGTGAGGGTTGTATGGGACGGGGCTTACAGCTCAGTGCACTTGTTGCACGAAGAAGCACAGTGGCGCCCATGCACGTGAGCCCAAACGGAAGTCACGGAAATGTGGCACGAGGGTAGCACAGCGGTGCCCGCGCACGTGTGCTTCAATAACAAGGTGAGTCCGAGGAGGTCCCAAAGAGCTCACCGAAGGCAGGGACTGTTAAAAATATACTCTTAAATATATTTTTCTTCAAATACGTGATAAGACGCATGAAAAATGGACTATAAAATGTGTAAAAAATAAATGTAGTTTATATCTGATAAAAATGATTCAGTTACAGAAAGGAAAAATCATATTCTTCATTAGGTTACGTAAATTGTTCAATGAGTCCATACAAATCAATAGAAATCTTCATGCATGTCACCTTGGTTCCCAAATAGAATCATGTTGCAGGCCTGACAGGCATGTCTTGCTTCTTGGATCGGGTGGCCGGACGCTGCAGCCTCGACATGTGTGAATTGACTCTCGGAGCAGGAGTGAGAGAGAGCCCCCTCCATCGTGTCATGTTATATGACAACTGTCCAAACCAGATAGGGTATTTCAGCTGAACGCAGTTACATATGATGTAATCACTAGAAGCTTCCAGATGGATAAATATACCATACTATGTCAGCACTTATGGATATCTTAATATTTATTCCTTATAAGAACTTTATCGATAAGCTATGCCCTCCAACATAAATAGAACTGTTAACATATATAACATGTCCTATTTTAATAACTAGATGTATTAAGTTTAATGTTTTAACAATTCCCCCTTGAGGCGGGTAAATTATTAATTATTATTATTATTAATGAGACCCCGAAAATGTATTAATACATCATTAAAATAACAGATCTTCTTTCCTATTTTTTCCAATAATGGATTAATATCAATAATAATGATGAATAATACTCAATCTGCATTATTCATGTTGTATGTTCAATAACATAATAATGTGGATTCATGTTATGGTAGGCCGTGACTGATAATCATATAAAATATATAATTATACTTCCCTAAACCTAAAAAGATGCAAAACAAATCCGGTCACCATATGATGTCCTCTGGGTTGATGTCTTCTTATCTCCGATGTAATCTGGCATAAACACAGTCTCTTAGAAATAAATCCTTTGATAAAGGATGAATGGTTACCAATTTAATACAGTCTTGTATTACGTTTATCATTGTTAGATCAAGTCCATAAACTTTATTCTTTATTGGAAAGTCCATAGCCAATGTTGATAAACCACAGTTCATGAGTGTGGAAGAATAGCATAAGTCTTTGATGTCTGTGCAGTGTAATTTACATTAGTCACCTTTATCCTCCGCGCTGCCTGATGTCATTCCTGGAACAGATGTTGAGACGTTCACTTCTTGGTCAGCACGACAGGGGTTAACTTTAACACGTTATTGCTCTCCTTAGTAACTGTAGTGAGGTCTTAATGCACAGACCATGTGTCAGGGTTGTCCATCCTGGCACCATAAGATCACTGTCTTTCTGAGGTCCCGCAGTGGTAAGTGTATTGTATGTAACACAGTCTTATTTGAGACGTTACCTTTTGGACTTTTGGATATCAGCTTTTGCAACTTTTTTTGTGGAATCCCTCTTGACTTTAAAAATTACTAAAAGTCTTTTATCTTCTGTAATCTTGATTAAAGACTTAATTCCCTAATCTAAATACCAAATATGGCAATAACTATCACTAATAACATCACGGCGTATCATAACTCTAATACTATAATACCATGTCATTATTATTATCGTAGAAATATTAATATAATTGATACTTAGAATGATGTAATAATACTGCATAATGGTATAGACGATAGTATTTCATGTAATAACCTTTTTTGTCATTGGTGTAATTACCTTTCCAAACCCATAGGTGGCAATGTGTTCAATGTAACCAAAATGTAATATAAAATAATATAATATGTACCTATAACATGTACCATATTATAAATATGAAAGGCAACAATGTGGCTTATTTAGTTAGATCATTTGTAAAATTATAAACCAAAGCAAATAACCTTTTAGAGAAGACTGGATGATTCCATCAAAACACAATATTATTCATTATAAATGATTATTCATGATTAAAAATATAATATATATTATTTGTAAATATAGGAAGGTAAACCTAGATGTACCTCGATCTTCCATCTTTATTACTCTAATTTCATTTATTTGATTTGTCTATTATTTATTAAATAACCTACTATATAAGAAAATGTGCAACTATAACCAATATTTCATCCTAAAGCCCGCTACACACGCTTCAATATATCTCACAATCCGTCGTTGGGGTCAAGTTGTAAGTGACGCACATCCGGCATCGTTTGTGAGGTATCTGCGTGTGACAGCTACATGCGATCAGGATTGAACGCAAAACCGTTGATCGCAAACACATCGTATCATTCTCTAGAATTGAGCGTTTTGTTGCACGAACCTAGTCAATTGTAACGTGTGACATCCCTCATACGATTTTGTTGTCTGATGCTATGTGCGCAGGTGTGCGCTCTGCACCGCAGCTTAAAAAAGGTCTGCTTCAGAGCGCAGCTGAAAAGCTGCGTTCTGAAGCGCCTCACAATGTCTGTCATGCACTAATCTCTGTCAGTCCGTCACTATCTCTGTCCCTCACCCTCTGTCCATGTCAGTCTATCCCCCTCTCTCATATACTCACCAATCCCCGATCCCCGGCGCTGCACGGCATTCACACTGCTCCGGCGGCTTTTACTGTTTTGAAAAAGCCGGCCGCCCATTAAACAATTTCGTATTCCCTGCTTTCCCCGCCCACCAGCGCCTATGATTGGTTACAGTGAGACACGCCTCCACTCTGAGTGACAGGTGTCACACTGCACCCAATCACAGCAGCCGGTGGGCGTGTCTATACTGTGTAGTGAAATAAATAATTAAATAATTAAAAAAAACGGCGTGCGGTTCCCCCCATTTTTAAAACCAGCCAGATAAAGCCATACGGCTCAAGGCTGGTATTCTCAGGATGGGGAATTGTTTAATGGGCGGCCGGCTTTTTCAAAACAGTAAAAGCCGCCGGAGCAGTGAGAAAGCCGTGCAGCGCCGGGGATCGGGGATTGGTGAGTATGAGAGAGGGCTGGTCACTTCAGTCACTCAGGAGATTAGCGGTCACCGGTGAGTCTTCACTGGTGACCGCTAATCAGGGCGCGACACAGACAGAGCCGCAGCATGACAATGAAGTCGGGTGAAGTTCACCCGAGTTCATTCTGACAGTGCGGCTCTGTCTGTGTCTGCTGTCATCTGCCATTCAGCTCTGCTACATGGCTGTCTGTGTCTGCTGTCAGCGGCCATGTAGCAGAGCTGAATGGCAGATGACATAGTAAAAACGCATCCCTACACATTACACACGCTTGGCAAGTCAATAAATAAAAAAAAAAAAAGGTGCTCAATGCATACGTCACAGAACACATGATCTAAAGGATCGCACACAAAATTGACCAATTTAACATAGACTACTAAAGCTCGTGTGACAGCAAATGAACGACCAACGTGAAATCTCATAGATCCCGTATGCAACCTGGGCGTGTCACATCGCAAATGCGATTGTACAACTAATTGCAACGTGTAAAGTGGGCTTTATTGTGTTAACATACTAATATAAGAATAATGTATTACTAAGAAGTACATAATTGAATACATTGATGAATGAAGTGTTCTTTTCTTCCAAAAATTGGAACTTTCCCTTTTAATATGATTCATATTTAATAAAGTAATATTCTTATTTTAGATATTACTTAACTAAATATTGAAGTGTTTTCTCAATTGAGATATTTAAAATTTGAAGGAAAAAATAAAAATTGTAGATTTCAAATTTTGATTAAAAATTTGAATATTAAATAAAAATAATCAAAAATAAAAATAAGAATAAAAGGAAAAATGAAAATTGGAATAAAAATAAAAAATAAAAATTTGAATAAAAAATAAGGCCTTCTATGTATATGACACTTATGTCCTTAATAGAGTTGAGCGCGGTTCGCGGTTCGAGGTTCTCCAGTTCTAGGCTCGAGTGATTTTGGGGCCTGTTCTAGATCGAACTAGAACTCGAGCTTTTTGCAAAAGCTCGATAGTTCTAGAAACGTTCGAGAATGGTTCTAGCAGCAAAAAAACAGCTAATTCCTAGCTGGCTTTCCGCTGTAATAGTGTAAGTCACTCTGTGCCTCACACTATTATGAAATTTCAGTGTATAGTGTGCGGGAACAGCGCCTTCAGATCACTGCTGTTTGTATAATGGCGATCGCCATTTTTTTTTTTTTCCTTGTCTTCCTTCCCTAAGCGCGCGCGTGTAGTGGGGAGGGCCATTATGGCAGCCAATCCCAGACACACACACAGCTAAGTGGACTTTTAGCCAGAGAAGCAACAGCATGTGTGATAGGATGTCCATGTCACATGTCTCTGCATTATAAAAACGAGTATCTGCCCGTCCGGACGCCATTATCTCTTCTGCGTCCTTGGTGTCAGACATCACTGGCGCAGCTCCGTCCTTTGTCCTATCGCCGATACTGCTGTATGCGCTCCATACACAGCGCTGGACAGCTTAGGGATAGCACTTTCTATAAGTCCTTTTAAGGGCTCGTACTGGCAGGGTCAGAGCCATAGGTGACAGGTCCTGAAAACAGAGACAGCGTCTGAGTAGCTAAGGTCAAGGATTTCGTCGCTGCATTTCCCCATTAGGAGGAAATAGAAAGGCAGGCTTCCATTCCTCTACCCAGAGCCCCACAATCCTGGCACTGTACCCTCCTGTCCTCTGCACACTCCAACTCATTATAACTAAGCCATTATACTAGCAAACACTGAGTGTACCTAGTGGCATCCTAAACGTGGCTGTTGGACTTCTGTATAGTCCCAGTAGTGCAAAGATATTTGCAGCACGTCTGCCTGCATTGCACACTCAAACTCATTATAACTAAGCCATTATACTAGCAAACACTCAGTGTACCTAGTGTCATCCTAAACGTGGCTGTTGGACTTCTGTATCGTCCCAGTAGTGCACAGATATTTGCAGCACGTCTGCCTGCATTGCACACTCAAACTCATTGTTACGAAGCCATTATACTAGCAAACACTCAGTGTACCTAGTGGCATCCTAAATGTGGCTATTGGACTTTTGTCTCGTCCCACTAGTGCAAAGATATTTGCAGCACGTCTGCCTGCATTGCACACTCAAACTCCTTATAACTAAGCCATTATACTAGCAAACACTCAGTCTACCTAGTGGCATCCTAAACGTGGCTATTGGACTTTTGTCTAGTCCCACTAGTGCAAAGATATTTGCAGCACGTCTGCCTGCATTGCACACTCAAACTCATTATAACTAAGCCATTATACTAGCAAACACTCAGTGTACCTAGTGGCATCCTAAACGTGGCTGTTGGACTTCTGTATAGTCCCAGTAGTGCACAGATATTTGCAGCACCTCTGCCTGCATTGCACACTCCAACTCATAGTTACTAATCCACTAGCAAATTATGCTGCCAGTTTAAGGGCCGTAGTTGCATTGTCAGGGATTTTTATTCTTTATTATTCTGCTGTTAATAAAGCTAGACCACCGCTGCAATCTACACCACCTCTCAATTTTTAATTCCACATTTTCAGTGCACAATCTTGTCGCAATCAACATGAGTGGCAAAATGACAGATGCTGGTGGAAAGGGGAAGAGGCGTGGTGGAAAAGGAAAAAAAGGTTTTGTCCGTGGGGAAGGTGGCAAAGCTCCATTATCATCTGCTGAAGATAGACCATCTACCAGCAAAAGTAAGATGTCTACTACTTACCGTGGACAATCCGATGTGCTCCCTTTTTTACGGTCACGAACAACAGGAACAAAGGTAGATGATGGCCAAAAAAGGAAAATGCTTGAATGGATCTCAAGTGGTCCAACAAGTGCCCTCTCAGCCACTTCAAGTACCGCATCCAAAAAACACCAGTCCTCTGAGTTGTCATCCCAATCAAACTTGCTTTCTCCCAGCTCTGAAGTCTCCATCAGCCCTGCACAGTATGGTGGAACTGAGATGGCTGAGTCTGCAGAGCTGTTCAGTCACACTATAGCCTGGGAATCAGAGGTCTGCTCCCACGCTACAGTGAGTACAGAACAGGAAATGGTCTGCAGTGATGCCCAGAACCTTTGTGACTCTGATTCAGGCCGTGAGGACCAAGTTTCTGAGCATAATGTTGACTCTTTGTCACAAACTGTAACACCTGTGGTTATAGACAATGAGGAACATACTGATGAAGATGAGACGCAGATACCCGATTGGGATGACAACTTAAATATTCGGTCAAGGCAAGAAGAGGCTCGGTCTGAGGGGGAGGGGAGTGCAAACACAACAATTGATGATGAAGTTCTAGATCCCACCTACTGTCAACCCACAGTCAGGCACTCGAGGAGGTCAACAGAGGTGGTGGAGGAGGATGCAACTGATGACGAAGTTACCTTGCGCCTCCGACAGAGTCAGAGTACTGGTAGCACGTCTACAACTGCATCCTCAGCCACCACTCTGCCTCTGAGCACTAGTCGGGGTGGATCAACAGGTCGCATGCCCTCTAAGCCTTGCCTAGCCTGGTCCTTTTTTGACATAGAAAAAGATCGCCCAAATTATGTGATCTGTAAAATTTGTCATGGTTCTATTAGTAGAGGTCAAAACCTCAGCAGTTTGACAACTTCTTCCATGAATCGTCACATGAATAAATATCATATGTCCCGGTGGGAAGCTCACCTTGCTGCAATGCGGCCTAGCGGAGCGAACCATCCACCGCCTGCCCCTTTCCAGTGCATCCGCGCGCTCTTCATCTTCTATGACTGTGGGGACAGCTGTCACACCTGTTTTTCCACGCACAACTTCCACCACTGTAACCGCAACAGGCAGTTTGCTTGGTAGGTCGTCAGTTGGTTTGGAAGGGGAAACAAGTGAGTGTGTACAGCTCTCTCAGACATCGATAGCACCAACTTTGGATGAAGGCAACATCAGGTCTCCGCCTGCACTTTCCTCACAAACCTGCATTTTTCCAGGGACACCCTACTCAACACCGTCTACACACAGCAGCCAGATCTCTGTCCCTCAGATGTGGTCAAATAAAAGGCCACTTCCTGCGACCCATGACAAAGCTAAGAGGTTGACTCTATCCCTCTGTAAGCTCTTGGTTACCGAAATACTGCCTTTCCGCCTAGTGGACACACAGGATTTTAGAGGCCTTATGTCTGTCGCTGTGCCCCAGTACCAGATGCCTAGTCGCCACTACTTCTCTAAGAAAGGTGTGCCCGCGCTACACCACCATGTCGCACACAACATCACCGCTTCCTTGAGAAACTCTGTGTGTGAACGGGTGCATTTCACCACCGATACTTGGACCAGTAAGCATGGACAGGGACGTTACATGTCGCTGACTGGGCACTGGGTAACTATGGTGATAGATGGTGAAGGGTCTGCTGCACAAGTCTTGCCGTCCCCACGACTTGTGTGTCAATCCTCTGTCTGTCCAAGTTCCGCCACTGCTTCTGCCTCCTCCACCTCATCTGGGTCCTCCACCTCCGCCCCAAGCCTGCCTGGTCAGGCCACCAGCGTTCTCACTGCGCAGAAGGAATCACGCATGCCTCATTACTATGCTGGCAGCAGAGCGCAACGGCATCAGGCGGTCTTTAGCTTGACATGTCTTGGGAATAAGAGTCACACAGCTGAGGAGTTGTGGTCAGCTCTGCGGTCCGAGTTTAATAAATGGTTGTCTCCGCTCAACCTGCAGCCTGGTAAGGCCGTGTGCGACAATGCTGCAAACCTGGGTGCGGCCCTTCGCCTGGGCAGGGTGACACATGTGCCTTGTATGGCTCACATGTTGAACCTTGTTGTCCAGCAATTCTTAACACAGTATCCCGGCCTAGATGGCCTTCTGAACAGGGCACGAAAACTGTCTACTCACTTCCGCCATTCAAGCGCCGCAGCTGA
This sequence comes from Anomaloglossus baeobatrachus, assembly GCF_048569485.1. Lineage (NCBI taxonomy): Eukaryota > Metazoa > Chordata > Amphibia > Anura > Aromobatidae > Anomaloglossus > Anomaloglossus baeobatrachus. The sequence goes on along the minus strand of NC_134360.1, from coordinate 97,365,973 downwards.
GCGACTTGCATCGCTCCAGAAGTCTTTCGGCCTGCCGGTTCATCGCCTGAAATGCGATGTGGCGACACGCTGGAATTCAACTCTCCACATGTTACAGCGACTGTGGCAGCACCGCCGAGCCCTGGTGCAATACGTCATGACATATAGCCTGGTCCAACGAGATGCAGAGGTGGGTCAGATCACCCTGATGGAGTGGTCTCAGATCAAGGACCTATGCACCCTTCTGCACAGTTTCGACATGGCGACGAATATGTTTAGCGCTGACAATGCCATTATCAGCATGACAATTCCAGTCATTTACATGCTGGAGCACACGCTAAACACTATTCGGAGTCAGGGGGTGGGACAACAGGAAGGGGAGGAACTACAGGAGGATTCATATGCGCAAGACACAACAACATCACCAAGGTCCAGACGTTCATCATCACCAATGCGGCAGGCATGGGACCATGGGGGACAGAGATCAACAAGGGCGCATGGTAGCAGGCTAAATGTTGAGGAAGGTGCAGGAGAACATGAAGAAATGGAGGACGAACTGTCCATGGACATGGAAGACTCAGCGGATGAGGGAGACCTTGGTCAAATTTCTGTTAAAAGAGGTTGGGGGGAGATGTCAGAGGAAGAAAGAACGGGTAGCACCTCTATGCCACAAACACAGCGTGGACTTGGTCCGCATGGCTGCGCAAGACACATGAGTGCCTTCTTGTTGCACTACCTCCAACATGACCCTCGTATTGTCAAAATTAGAAGTGATGATGACTACTGGATTGCCACACTATTAGATCCCCGGTACAAGTCCAAATTTTGTGACATAATTCCAGCCATAGAAAGGGACGCACGTATGCAGCAGTATCAGCAGAAGCTGTTACTCGATCTTAGCTTGGCTTTTCCACCAAACAACCGTGCAGGTGCAGGGAGTGATTCTCCTAGTTGTAACTTGAGAAACATGGGACGGTCTCGTCATCTTCAACAGTCTACCTGTACCAGTAGGACCGTATCTGGTGCTGGTAACAGCAATTTTATGGAATCTTTTCATAATTTTTTTAGACCCTCCTTTGCAAGGCCACCAGAGACAACAAGTCTGACACATAGTCAACGGCTGGAGAGGATGATACAGGAGTATCTCCAAATGAACATCGATGCCATGACTTTGCAAATGGAGCCTTGCTCCTTTTGGGCTTCAAATCTAGAAAAATGGCCAGAGCTCTCCAGTTACACCTTGGAGATTTTGTCGTGTCCAGCTGCCAGCGTTGTCTCTGAACGTGTCTTCAGTGCTGCTGGGTGTGTGCTGACAGATAAGCGCACGCGTCTGTCCAGTGACAATGTGGACAGACTGACGTTCATCAAAATGAACAAGTCATGGATCCAGAAGGAATTTACTACCCCTGTGTCATCCTGGGGAGAGTAAATGCTTGTGGATTTGGAATGTGCTTGATGCAAATCAAAACATCCTGTTTGCAACTAGGGCACAAGTGCTGCCACTGATAAGGTGTCTGTGTGTGGCCCAATTTTTGGAAAAAAGGGATACTCCGCTTGGAGTAACCCTTGCTTACATTGTTTTTAAAAGAAGCCAAGATGAACAGAGCTGGGATCAGGAAAGACTTTGCTACCTACCCCGGAGTCATCCTGGGGATGGTTAAGTATGGCGTATTTTTGAATGTGCTTGATGCAAATCTAGCTGTGAAGTGTACAACTGGGGCACAACTGCTGCCACTGAAGGGGTGGGTGTGTGTGTGGCCCAATTTTTGGAAAAAAAGGGAGACTCCGCTTGGAGTAACCCTTGATTGCTGTGTTTTTTATAAATGATCCAAGATGCACAGAGCTGGGATCAGGAAAGACTTTGCTACCTACCCCGGTGTCATCCTGGGGACGGTTAATTATGGCGTATTTTTGAATGTGCTTGATGCAAATCTAGCTGTGAAGTGTACAACTGGGGCACAACTGCTGCCACTGAAGGGGTGGGTGTGTGTGGGGCCCAATTTTTGGAAAAAAGGGTGACTCCGCTTGGAGTAACCCTTGCTTATATTGTTTTTAAAAGAAGCCAAGATAAACAGAGCTGGGATCAGGAAAGACTTTGCTACCTACCCCGGAGTCATCCTGGGGACGGTTAAGTATGGCGTATTTTTGAATGTGCTTGATGCAAATCTAGCTGTGAAGTTTACAACGGGGGCACAACTGCTGCCTCTGAAGGGGTGGGTGTGTGTGTGGCCCAATTTTTGGAAAAAAAGGGAGACTCCGCTTGGAGTAACCCTTGATTGCTGTGTTTTTTTATAAATGATCCAAGATGCACAGAGCTGGGATCAGGAAAGACTTTGCTACCTTCCCCGGTGTCATCCTGGGGACGGTTAATTATGGCGTATTTTTGAATGTGCTTGATGCAAATCTAGCTGTGAAGTGTACAACTGGGGCACAACTGCTGCCACTGAAGGGGTGGGTGTGTGTGGGGCCCAATTTTTGGAAAAAAGGGAGACTCCGCTTGGAGTAACCCTTGCTTACATTGTTTTTAAAAGAAGCCAAGATGAACAGAGCTGGGATCAGGAAAGACTTTGCTACCTACCCCGGAGTCATCCTGGGGACGGTTAAGTGTGGCGTATTTTTGAATGTGCTTGATGCAAATCTAGCTGTGAAGTGTACAACTGGGGCACAACTACTGCCACTGAAGGGGTGGGTGTGTGTGTGGCCCAATTTTTGGAAAAAAAGGGAGACTCCGCTTGGAGTAACCCTTGATTGCTGTGTTTTTTATAAATGATCCAAGATGCACAGAGCTGGGATCAGGAAAGACTTTGCTACCTACCCCGGTGTCATCCTGGGGACGGTTAATTATGGCGTATTTTTGAATGTGCTTGATGCAAATCTAGCTGTGAAGTGTACAACTGGGGCACAACTGCTGCCACTGAAGGGGTGGGTGTGTGTGGGGCCCAATTTTTGGAAAAAAGGGAGACTCCGCTTGGAGTAACCCTTGCTTACATTGTTTTTAAAAGAAGCCAAGATGAACAGAGCTGGGATCAGGAAAGACTTTGCTACCTACCCCGGAGTCATCCTGGGGACGGTTAAGTATGGCGTATTTTTGAATGTGCTTGATGAAAATCTAGCTGTGAAGTGTACAACTGGGGCACAACTGCTGCCACTGAAGGGGTGGGTGTGTGTGTGGCCCAATTTTTGGAAAAAAAGGGAGACTCCGCTTGGAGTAACCCTTGATTGCTGTGTTTTTTATAAATGATCCAAGATGCACAGAGCTGGGATCAGGAAAGACTTTGCTACCTACCCCGGTGTCATCCTGGGGACGGTTAATTATGGCATATTTTTGAATGTGCTTGATGCAAATCTAGCTGTGAAGTGTACAACTGGGGCACAACTGCTGCCACTGAAGGGGTGGGTGTGTGTGGGGCCCAATTTTTGGAAAAAAGGGAGACTCCGCTTGGGGTAACCCTTGCTTACATTGTTTTTAAAAGAAGCCAAGATGAACAGAGATGGGATCAGGAAAGACTTTGCTACCTACCCCTGGTGCCATCCTGGGGACGGGTAAGGATGCCGTATTTTTGAATGTGCTTGATGCAAATCTACCTGTGAAGTGTACAACTGGGGCACAACTGCTGCCACTGAAGGGGTGGGTGTGTGTGGGGCCCAATTTTTGGAAAAAAGGGAGACTCCGCTTGGAGTCACCTTGCGGTGTTTTACATGATTTTAGAAGGGCGTGCCATGCCTATATCTGTGTGTCCTCCACTTTTTCCTTGTCCTGCTCTTTTGTTTTCGCATGAGTATATGTCCTTGTCACTTTCCCATGTGTTTGTGTTGTGTTGTGAATTGTTTGTCACCTTTTGGACACCTTTGAGGGTGTTTTCTAGGTGTTTTTATGTGTTTGTGGATGCCTGCCATTGTTTCCTATGCGGTTTGAGTTCGGTTCGTCGAACATTTGACGAACCGAACTCGAACGGGACCTCCGTTCGGCGAACCGACCTCGAGCCGAACCGGGACCGGTTCGCTCATCTCTAGTCCTTAATAACACATAACCTTAATATTACCAATATCTTGTATGATTTCCATACTTCAAATATATATATTTTTTTTTATTCCCAATTTTTTCCTTTGTACCTGATTAATGTTAATTATTAAAGTATTATGTAGACACATATATTAATCAAATATAAATATGTAATTAAAACCCAACCTTTTCCTTTTAATATCATGAAATATGATGTTATAAAAATTAATATGTCAAGATTAAATTAAATTAAATGTATGTTGTATATCTTCAAAACCATATTATAAATATTTCTTTCATATTTGAAAAGAAAATGATTACCAATCTGTGTATCAATAAAATAAAATAAGTAACACAAAACTGTATAAAAATCAAAACATTAAAATACTTATTCTAGAATATGATTCTTCAGAATAAACCTTTAATAAGGATCCTAACACAACTATACTAAAGAAATATGTCTATGAATAAGATATATTCTGTATAAATTCCTTCATTATTAATTTTTTTAAATATTATTATTCATATACAGAGATCAAATTATTAATTTATAAAATATATATATATATATATATAAACTATCATTTAACTAACTGAAAATACAACTTGATTATACTATCACTACTTTTAAATATATAGATATGTAATGCATAGATTCACTGTATATGAATAATTATGATTATCAAATAGCAAAATTAATTTATCCAGAAATCCCCTTTTATCCAGCTAAAAAACAAACCTCAATTTTTGCAAGATTCGATCTATTACAGTAATTTCCAGAATATTGGAATTGAAATCATTTTGTAACTCAATTTTTTTCCTTAAATGAGACAAAAATGTCTCTCTCCGAAAAACCACCACCTGTCACTGGCTGTCAAATTCTCTGGCGACATTTTTTCTTTTGATAGTGACAAGGGGAGAGGATTTGCACAAGACACCTGTTTCTGTCTTTCAGGGCTTTTAAAAATCGCTTGTCTGAGATTGTCAGTATCAGATTTTTGTGACAATTTTCTCTTTCATTGAAGGTGACAAGGAAAGAGGGGGGTGTATGATTTATAATTTGCATGCAATTTGCTGCGAATTTCATACATTTTATCACAGAAATATTTGGATCTGGGAGACACTGTTGGTTTTTCACAGAATCTCTCCCTTTTTCGTGTTGGTTTTTCAGAATTCATTAATTTCTGTTTTGATTGACTTTGGTGATTTCTAACAAAATCGGTAAATGTCGTACATTCAAATAGGGACTTTTTCTTTAATGCCACATTACAGACTGTATTATCAAGGAAATTAAATTTCTTGACGAATAAATGTATCATTCCATTCAGTCTGACATTTGAAATGACCACCCTATATAAACGTTCAAAAACAGACATAAATGAGAATGTACTTTCATTCTGTTCAATTTGTAATTCCTTCAACATCTCATAATTTGGACTCGCTTCATTCTGTTCACAAAAAATGAGATTTCTCAGTTTCGTGATGTCATCCTCAGTTGGACAATCAAAAGTCTCATTGTCAGAGGACTTTTTTAATGCTAGCTGTCTGAAAAATTGCTGGGGTAACCACATATCAAATATTTGAGTCTTCTCACTATTGGTTAAATTTAATTTTTCAACGGAACGTTCAAATATTTCTGAATTTCTGCATACATGTATTTTAGGATCGTATGCGGGAATTATTTTGTATAAGTCCAATAGATTCTTCCTAAGTTTTAGTTCTAACTTAGCCTGTTCTATTTTTAGAAACCGATTTCCGCCATGCTCTTTGACTCCTCCCTCTTCTAGCTCCGCTTTGTCATTTCCTTTTCTGACAACTTTTTTCACGTCTTCTACTCTGGCTCCTCCCCCTTCTGACTTCTCTACGTCATTTCCTGCTTCTTTCCCAGTGTCCTGAAAGTCACCTTGAATAGACTGCACATGTCTGCCGTCATCTTCAGGATTCTGATTAGCAAAATTAAAATTACAGTCAAAATCTGACTTTTCATTTACAACATTACAGCCAGAATTCACAATATCACCTACTGACATTCCAGGTTCTAAGCAGTCTTTGGATTTCTCTATCACTGACTTTCCTGACAATTCAGGTTGTCCATTTCCACCATTTTTACATTTTTCTAACACTAACTTGTGAAATTCATAGACTAAATGACAGACATTTCTGATTTTCTGTTTCTCTCTATTAAAAGACATTGCACATTCTACACGTGAATTCTCAAGTTCACACTCCCCATAAAGGCATACCCAAAGCTGCTCAACATTAGAAATATCTGAGTATGTGAACTGAAGTTTACTTTGCTTAACATAAGAAGAGATAAAATCCATTTTCTTACCTGAAATGATCAGATGATCTGATGGATGATTGTCTGAGACTTGATTCACCTTGTTCAGCACGTCCAATATTTCTTATGGACTGACTTATTCTTTCTTGCACAAAGACACGTCAAAGGTTAACTTCTGTGGCTTTGTAACTCTTTAAAGTGCATTTAAAACATTCATGCGGCTTGACTTATCCGTATTTTCAAGGTTCTGCGTGATTTTTATAAATTGTCAATTCCTGATCCTTTGCAAAAGGCATCCGTCTCTGTCCCCCCTTATGCAAAGTGAAGGAAGAAGTACAAAAAATGGAAAAAAAAATCACGAATGGCTGGCTCTCCAAATGTTAAAAATATACTCTTAAATATATTTTTCTTCAAATACGTGATAACCTGATTTATAAAACTATGGCACTCAGGGCTATCTCCGCTAAAACGCTCTGGAAGCGCAAGGCGAGGTGAGCTTCCGCCCAATGCCACAGTCTGAGTGGCCGCCTGGGTGGCGACTGTCACCAGAGCAGCCTTATTGGGGGAGGGCTGCTCCACTGCTGCCAGCCATGACTCCAAATCCAAATGCTGCACATAACGCAACAACTGCTGCTGCTCTCCAGCCTTAGCCAGACCTTTGGCGCGACCGTAATGTTACGAGGGGGACCCGGGGAAGCGTGCCAAGATGGTGAAGAGGCAGCTTCCGCCGGTCAAGGTCCACTGTGCGGTGTAGGGGACCGCTGCTATGGTTGTTAGAGAGTGAGCGGGTTGTTGCTGACGATTGTCTGTTACGTAACAGACGATCCGCGTACACCGGCTCGCCCTAACCCGTGAGGGTTGTATGGGACGGGGCTTACAGCTCAGTGCACTTGTTGCACGAAGAAGCACAGTGGCGCCCACGCACGTGTGCCCAAACGGAAGTCACGGAAACGTGGCACGAGGGCAGCACAGCGGTGCCCGCGCACGTGTCCTTCAATAACAAGGTGAGTCCGAGGAGGTCCCGAGGAGCTCACCGAAGGCAGGGACTGTTAAAAATATACTCTTAAATATATTTTTCTTCAAATACGTGATAAGACGCATGAAAAATGGACTACAAAATGTGTAAAAAATAAATAAAATTGTTTAAAAGAACTGAGAGTCCTCAGTGGTTGATACCTTTTAATGGCTAACTGAAAAGATGGTAATAATTGCAAGTTTTCGAGACTACTCAGGTCTCTTCATCAGGCATGGTATAACACAAAATCTGAAGAGTCACATATTTATACACAACAGGACATAGAAAAGTGCAGTAAAAAAAAAAAAACCAAAAAAAAATAAGTTGTATAAAACAGAACTATCACTATGGCTATCACTATATCACTATCACTTGTACCCCCTGCCATAGTGATAGTTCTGTTTTATACAACTTGTTTTTTTTTTTTTTTACTGCACTTTTCTATGTCCTGTTGTGTATAAATATGTGACTCTTCAGATTTTGTGTTATACCATGCCTGATGAAGAGACCTGAGTAGTCTCGAAAGCTTGCAATTATTACCATCTTTTCAGTTAGCCATTAAAAGGTATCAACCACTGAGGACTCTCAGTTCTTTTAAACAATTTTTTTTATCTCTACTGGCTAACACGGTACAAAGATATATTTTACTTGTAAAAAATAAATGTAGTTTATATCTGATAAAAATGATTGCCAGAATCAGTTACAGAAAGGAAAAATCATATTCTTCATTAGCTTACGTAAATTGTTCAATGAGTCCATACAAATCAATGGAAATCTTCATCCATGTCACCTTGGTTCCCAAATAGAAATGTTGCAGGCCTGACAGGCATGTCTTGCTTCTTGGATCGGGTGGCCGGACGCTGCAGCCTCGACATGTGTGAATTGACTCTCGGAGCAGGAGTGAGAGAGAGCCCCATCCATCGTGTCATGTTATATGACAACTGTCCAAACCATATAGGGTATTTCAGCTGAACGCAGTTACATATGATGTAATCACTAGAAGCTTCCAGATGGATAAATATACCATATTATGTCAGCACTTATGGATAGCTTAATATTTATTCCTTATAAGAACTTTATCGATAAGCTATGCCCTCAAACATAAGTAGAACTGTGAACATATATAACATGTCCTATTTTAATAACTAGATGTATTAAGTTTAATGTTTTAACAGGGACTCGACCTTCAAAACAAGGTGCTGCCGGAGCAGCAAGGGCAAAGTCCACAAGAAGACAATAATGCCTGTACAGTGGCGTAGTAGCACACTGCCAGTCATCCAACAAAAGAGGACGGTTGAGCGCCGCCATTATTGGAAAGCGGGGCTTTTAAGGAAGTGTAGCTCCACCCAAAGGCGGGCACGAGGTGGAGATGACGGATTTGACCCAATCGGGATCCACGACGTCCCAGCCCGGCCAATCAGGGTTCACCACATCACCAGCCTCGTCATCAAGCCGTGTGATGTCAGTTGGTGAATCAAAACCTGCCACGTGGTGCACATGCTCGTTCTCCTGCCTCTCAGACATAGAGGCGGGCTCTCTGGCTTCACAAGATGCAGGGATAACGAGATTCTTGCTGCTTCCCTGAGTAGCTATCCTCTGCACATTGTGTAGTCTCCTGGACCTTTGGCGCTGCTGAGCAGGAGGGCTCGTGGCAGGCAAGGCATGGGAGACCACATCACTCCTTGCAACAGGGGAGCCATGTAGTCTCCTAGACCTTCTGCGCTGCTGAGCAGGAAGGCTCGTGGCAGGCAAGGAATGGGAGACCACATCATTCCTTGCAACAGGGGAGCCACGAGGTGTAACAGTAAACTCTGAGAGCAAGTTCACCCAGTTAGCCATACTGGTGAGCGGGACCCGACAAGTTTTATACTCAAGGGACCAACCAGAAAACTAGGTGCCAAGGTAAAGGTCACAGACTAACAGGCAACACCAATGGGCACGGGATCCAGGCATGCTCCCTCCCAGCGGCAGCGGTGTCAAGAACTTTGGTTTACCACAGTTGTCAGTGTCAGCGTTATTGGACTGAGTGAGTACAGTCATGGCCAAAAGTTTTGAGAATGACACCACAATTATATTTTCACATGATCTGTTGCCCTCTGTTTTTTAATTGTGTTTGTCTGATGTTTACATCACATACAGAAATATAATTGCAATCATATTATGAGTAACAAAAGGTTATATTGACAGTTAGAATGAGTTAATGCAGCAAGTCAATATTTGCAGTGTTGACCCTTCTTCTTCAGGACCTCTGCAATTCTCCCTGGCATGCTCTCAATCAACTTCTGGACCAAATCCTGACTGATAGCTGTCCATTCTTGCATAAGCAATGCTTGCATTTTGCCAGAATTTGTTGGTTTTTGTTTGTCCAGCCGTCTCTTGATGATTGCCCACAAGTTCTCAATGGGATTAGTAGGATCTAGGGAGTTTCCAGGCCATGGACCCAAAATCTCTATGTTTTGTTCCATGAGCCATTTAGTGATCACCTTTGCTTTATGGCAAGGTGCTCCATCATGCTGGAAAAGGCATTGTTGGGCGCCAAACTGCTATTGGACAGTTGGGAGAAGTTGCTCTTGGAGGACATTCTGGTACCATTCTTTATTCATGGCTGTGTTTTCAGGCAAGACTGTGAGTGAGCCGATTCCCTTGGCTGAGAAGCAACCCCAAACATGAATCGTTTCAGGATGCTTAACAGTTGGCATGAGACAAGACTGGTGGTAGCGCTCACCTCTTCTTCTCCTAATAAGCTGTTTTCCAGATGTCCCAAACAATCGAAAAGGGGATTCATCTGAGAAAATGACTTTACCCCAGTCCTCAGCAGTCCACTCCCTGTACCTTTTGCAGAAAATCAGTCGGTCCCTGATGTTTTTTCTGGAGAGAAGTGGCTTCTTTGCTGGCCTCCTTGAAACCAGGCCTTGCTCAAGCAGTCTCCACCTCACAGTGCGTGCAGAAGCACTCACACCAGCCTGCTGCCATTGGTGAGCTAGCTCGGCACTGCTGGTAGTCCGATCCCGCAGCTGAAACAGTTTTAAGATACGGTCCTGGCGTTTGCTGGTCCTTCTTGGGCTCCCTGGAGCCTTTTTGGCAACAATGGAAGCTCTCTCCTTGAAGTTCTTGATGATGCGATAGATTGTTGACTGAGGTGCAATCTTTGTAGCTGCGATACTCTTCCCTGTTAGGCCATTTTTGTGCAGAGCAATGATGGCTGCACGTGTTTCTTTAGAGATAACCATGGTTAACTGAAGAGAAACAATGATACCAAGCACCAGCCTCATTTTAAAGTGTCAGTGGTGTCATTCTTACTTAATCATGACTGATTGATCACCAGCCCTGTCCTCATCAACACCCACACCTGTTAGCTGCTCCCTTTAAGGCAGGAATGGAATGATGTTGAAATGTGTTTTGGGGGTTGAAGTTTATTTTCTTAGCCAATATTGACTTTGAAAGTAATTGCTGTTAAGCTGATCACTCTTTATGACATTCTGGAGTATATGCAAATTGCCATTAGAAAAACTTAAGCAGTAGACTTTGTAAAAATTAATATTTGTAGCATTCTCAAAACTTTTGGCCATGACTGTACACAAGTGACCCTTATGCTCCCAACGGCACCTCCCCGTCACCATCACCGAGTCCCGGGGCATCCTTCCTAACCGTGGAAGGGTTAAACACCTGGCTGCCCACACCATCGCCACCGGGTACTCCCAATCGCAGCGGTGGTACTCCATTTTACCACGCACGATGGGTGGCATCACGAACTTTAATCAAACAGCCCGTGTAAATACTCACCCTTTTATTTGAGTGGCCGCACGACCCCGACCCCCGGGTCCAGAGACCCCTCGAGCCACCGCGGATCCGGATCCGAGCAGTCCGGCTGCTGACGCAGGGGTGGCACATCAATATGCTTAATGCAGCTGTGACGCCCTTGACTAGCCAGGTAGTCACAGATAGATCCCCGCACAACACCTGTCCCCCAATAAGGTAACACCAGCCAAACCATAAAACCTAGTCACTTCCCTCAGAGCCTGATGGACACACCAGGGGGGGCAGAGCCAGGCGGTTGGCCACGCCCACAGAGGAGTCCAGAGGGCCTGAGGCAGGAAACACAGAGAGATCAGTTTTTAGTGTTGAGCAGTGAGGAGGTCAGGTCTGGAGTGCAGGCCTGTGACAGTCTGACAGGTGCCGGGGTTGGAGCCCGGGCACCTTTGGCTAGGAGGCAAATGGTGGCCTAGCCGACAGGAGCCGGGAAGATGTCTCGGTGGAACCGTGGTGGACCGGGACAGGGTAGTGGCCCGCCGGTACTGACCCGGGGAACCGACTCGGAAACCGGAGCACACAGGGGGTACTCAGACCCTGAAACGACGTCCAGAACCGACTGGACTGAGTTAATTGACTGATGGCGGTCTGGACTTTAGTTCCTTTCCCACCCAATTCCCGACTGAAGACAACAGCCCACCGAGGGGGATAGAAAGCCACCGCACAGGCAGAGAGATCTCACGGGCCAGCGTCTGCGGGCAAAAAGGGCTCTCCCGACATACACAACGCCGGGGAGCGGACTCCCGTCGCTGATGCGCGGGCAGCCCAAATACACTACACGGTGCAGGAGAAAGGCCAAGACCACTGAACCGGGTGGGGGACAAGACGCAGCCGGCTGCGGTCCCCGACAACCATCAACTTTGTTTACCAGAGACTTGTGTGTGTCAATAACAGTGAGTACAACAGTGCCATCCGGCCGCGCACCACCCTGCACCGCCCAACTACTCTCCCCAACGGGTCCTGGGGCCATCATCCCTGCCCACGGAGGGGTTAACATCTTGCTGCATAACCATCTCCCCCGGGTGCCCCGTAACTGCAGCGGTGGTGTCTACCTTCACCACAACCCATGGGTGGTGTCACGAACTTAAACACGGCTTCGGCAGTACACCTACCTACCACCCCCTAAGTAGTGCCAGTACCCTTTCAGAGCAAAGTGACCCCGGGTCAGGAGACACTCGAGCCACCCACCAACGAGCCCGAATCCGAGCGGCTCGGCGGTAGCCGAGCGCGGGGCGGTACACAACCATAGAATAATTTATTGAAGGGTGACGTTTCTAAAATAAGGTCACTAGTGGGGTATTACTGCTTTTCTGGCACCTCAGGGGCTCTGCCAATGTGACATGGTACCCGCAAACCATTCCAACTAAATCTGCACTAAATATGCAACTAAACTAAATCTGCAACTAAACATGGCTCCTTCTTTTATCAGCTTTTGTTTTATAAGATGCACCGGATTATAAGATACACCCCAAATCTAGAGATGGAAAAAAAGGTAACAAAAAATATGGGGTCCATTTTATAATCTGGTGGAGTCTTACCGGGGAGGTGGGGCAGCAGCGGTGGTGGAGCAGGGTCACAAGAGGCAAGGGCGGTGCTGGAGTATGGCGATGCTGTGGGCGGTGCAGAGGGGGGCCCAGATGCTCACTGCGGGCTGCAGCGCTGTGCTGGGGAGTGGGCGCTGCTCTGTGCTGGGGCAGTGGGCGCTGCTCTCTGCTGGGGCAGCAGGTATTGAGGCACTGGCTATTCTAAAGATGTTGGAGGTGCAGGCTTCAAAGAAATGGCAGCCGGAGTCGGCGCGTGTGCAGATGAGAGCTTGAGCTGAGGGCTTCATCTGCGCATGTGCCAACTCTTACCACCATTATTTAAAGCTCTTGCCACCGACAGAATGGCCCATGCCTCCCTGCCCGCTACACCAAGCCTTGCTGTTAGCAGCACAGAGCCTCGCTGCTCACCGCACAGAGCCTCACCCACCCACCGCACAGAGCCTACCCACCCACCGCATAGAACTGCACAGAGCAGCGCCGCCCAGCTCAGAGCTGCACGCAGGAACTCCGACCACCGCACAGAGCAGGGCTGCCCGCCGCACACAGCAGCGCCACAGAAAGCAGCGCCCGCAGCACAGTGCACAGCATTGTCTTGTCTCCTGTGGCCCCTCTTAACCACCCCCCGGTAAGCTACATTCAGATTTAAAGATGCACCCCTCATTCTCCTCCCAATTTTTTGGGAGGAAAAGTGCATTTTATAATCCCAAAAATATGGTAGTTTCTGATCACATCTGGGGTATTGCCGTACTCAGGAGAAATTCTGTAGCAGATTTTGTAGTCTATTTTTCTCCTGTTACACTTGCAAAAGTAAAAAAATTCTGCCTTCAGCATAATTTTTGTTGAAAAAAATGCAATATTTCATTTGCACGACCCAATATTACAAAATTCTGTTAAACACCAATGGTTTCAAAATGCTCACTACACTACACACCTATATGCTGTTCATTTTTTGATGGGTGTAGTTTCCAAAATGATGTCACTTATGTTTTTGTTTTTATTTTTGCTGGTTTGGAACCTCAGCACCTCTGAAAATGTGACATGGCTTTCATAATGTATTCTAGTCAATTTTGCATTCCAAAAATGAAAATAGTGCTCCTTCCCTTCCAAGTACTGCTGTGCTCCCAAATAAAAGTTTTCCACCACATATTTATGAAATTGCACAACAAATTGTATAATGCAATTTCTCCATTTCACCTTTTAACCTTGTGCAACTGCAAAATTGGAGCTAAAACATGTTTGTTGGAATTTTTATTTTCACGGCTCAATGTTCAAATTGTGTGAAACACCTTTGGGTTCAAGGTGCTCAGCACACATCTAGATAAATTCCTTTGGGCGTCTAGTTTATAAAATGGGGTCAATTGTGGGGGGTTTCTACTGCTTAGGCATATAAGGGAGTCTGCTAACAATTCCAACCAATTTTAAATTCCAAAAGTCGAATGGTGCCTCTTCCCTTCCCAGCCCTGCTGTTTGCCCAAATAGTAGTTTTTTACCACATATGGAGTATCAGCGTACTTAGAAGAAATTGCACAACAAATTGTATGGTGTATTTTTTCCTGTTACACTTGAAAAATTGCTAAATTTAGAGCTAAAACAACATTTCTATGGGAAAAGTGATACAATTTTATTTTCACAGCTCAACGTCATAAAATTCTGTGAAGCACATGGGTATTCAAGGTGCTCACCACACATCTAGATAAGTTTCTTGAGGGATCTAGTTTCTAAAGGCCACTTTACACGCTGCGATATCGGTACCGATATCGCTATCGTGGGTACCCGCCCCCATCGGTTGTGCGACATGGGCAAATCGCTGCCCGTGGCGCACATCGCCCAGACCCGTCACACTACTTACCTGATGAACACCAATTTTTATGAATAATTAGAGAAAAATAATGCTAATAGACCAAAAGACTAATTTCTCTAAAAATCAATTTTTATTTATAAATATTAAAATAATTAAATCAAGCCATATTTTTCATATGCAGCTATATCAGTCAGTGAGCACACACCCGGTCGTGCAAAGCTAGATGTACTTAAAGGGAGTATTAATCTAGGAGGGTGAGGTATAGCCCAAGATGATTTTACTCGTTAAAGGGATGTCGCTGTGATGTATAAATAGGGGCCAGGTCATAAATCCCTAGTCTTTCTCCTTCCTAACTGCGAAGGTTAATACACCATACAGTTTTGGGCGCCCCCGCTCAACGTCGGCTATCCCTAGTACACCCTAAAACCTAACTGTGTGCCAAAAATTGACCTCTGAATAGGATCCTATTCAGCCCCGTACTGACAGGGTGGGATACTGAGGTCTTCCCTGCATCGAACAAGAGGACTATTTGCTCATTTCATACAGCACTTTAAAGGGATCTGTTTGCAGGGCACTGGAGACTGGAAGGTGACCTGGAATGTGTGCATTGTCCCCTGATGAACCCCAAACAAAGTGGGGGAAACGTGTCGGGATTCTTCTGGGAGTTCATTCTCCAGCAAGATAAGTTTACCCAACTGGGATTCAAATAATTACGGGTCCATGAACTAATTTGTTGGTCGAATGCACTGGGTAGCAGACCTAAGAGGCTACCTGTAGTACTCCTTCCCCCCTATTTTTTCATATATTGTTAGAGGGGAGCAAATGCGTAAATATTCTGATTGGGAATTTTTTCTATGACCAGCAATCATACTTAACATTTACTAGTGTTCTGACTATGCACCTAGTATGGTTGAACCACTTTGACTTCAGCACTAACTATACCCCTTTGGGCTTTGGGTCAATTTTTGGCACACAGTTAGGTTTTAGGGTGTACTAGGGATAGCCGACGTTGAGCGGGGGCGCCCAAAACCGTATGGCGTATTAACCTCTGCGGCTAGGAAGGAGAAAGACTAGGGATTTATGACCTGGCCCCTATTTATACATCACAGTGACATCCCTTTAACGAGAAAAATCATCTGCCCAATACCTCACCCTCCTAGATTAATACTCCTTTTAAGTACATCTAGCTTTGCACGACCGGGTGTGTGTTCACTGACCGATATAGCTGCATATGAAAAATATGGATTGATTTAATTATTTTAATATTTATAAATAAAAATTGATTTTAGAGAAATTAGTCTTTCGGTCTATTAACACTACTTACCTGCCCTGCGGCGTCGCTGTGACTGGCGAACTGCCTCCTGTCTAAGGGGGCGGTTCGTTCAGCGTCACAGCAACATCACAGCTGCGTCACTGAACCGCCGCCCAATAGAAGCGGAAGTGCAGAGATGAGCGGGACGAAACTCCCGCCCACCTCCTTCCTTCCGCATTGCGGGCGGGAGGCAGGTAAGGAGAGGTTCCTCGTTCCTGCGGTGTCACACGTACCGATGTGTGCTGCCACAGGAACGAGGAACAACTTCGTACTGCTGCAGCAACGATATTAGAGAATGGACAACGTTTTTGCAACGATACAAAATCGCTCATAGGTGTCACATGCAACGGCATCACTAAAGCGACCGGATGTGCATCACAAATTCCGTTACCCCAACGAGATCGCTTGAGCGATGTCGCAGCGTGTAAAGCGGCCTTAAAATGGGGTCACTTGTGGGTAGTTTCCACTGTTTAGGCACATCAGGGGTCCTGCAAATGCAACATGACATCCCATATGCATTCCAGCCAATTTTCCCTTCCAAGCCCTGCCATGCGCTCAAACAGTAGTCCACCACATATCGGTATCTGCGTACTCAGGGGAAATTGCACCACAAATTGCACAGTCCATTTTTTTCTCTGCTAGTCTTGTAAAAATGCAAAATTTGGGGCTAAATTTACATTTTTTTGTGGGAAAAAGTAAAATTTTCATTTTTTCCTTCCACATTGCTTTAGTTGCCTGTGAAGCACCAAAAGGGTTAATAAACTTTTTGAATGTGATTTTGAGCAGTTTGAGGGGTTCCGTTTTTAGAATGGTGTAATTTTGGGGTATTTTCTGTTATATAAACCTCTGAAAGTCACTTCACATTTGATTTGGTCCCTAAAAAAAATAGTTTTGTAAATTTTGTTGGAAAAATATGAAATTGCTGATAAACTTTGAACCTTTTTAACTTCCTAACCCCCAAAAAATAGGATTCAAATATGGAGCTGATATAAAGTAGACATGTGGCAAATGTTACTTATTAACTATTTTGTGTGGTTGTAACTATTTACTTTAAGGGCATACAACATCAAAGTTTGAAAATTGTGAAAATTTTCTATTTTTTTCTGCCAAATTTGTGATGTTTTCGTAAATAAATGCAAATAATATCGACCAAAATTTTCCACTAAAATGAAATGCAACATGTCTTGAAAACAGTCTCAGTATCACTGGGATCCGTTGAAGTATTCTAGCATTATTATTATCTCATTAAGTAACACAGGTCAGATTTCAAAAAAATGAGAGGTTAAGGTGTTACCAGAATTTTCTTCAACCTCTATTTACCGGGTTTTTTTTTTTCAATAAATAATAATAGAAGACATCTTTAATATATAAAATTATTCAATTGCTACCCAAATTCTCCAAATTCCTAGTTAATACCATTATAGGGCATGTACAACATTTATAACATATCGGTGGGTGGAGGTCCCAATAGTCAGACCATCAGAAATCATACATTTATCATTAATCCTGTGCAGAGGTGATATATGTTTATTGGACAATTCCATTAATCATTCTTTAGACACACAGTAGGTAATATTAATTTATAATATGCAAAAACCGATATCTATTTTTTTTTGTAGAAAATACCGTAAAGAACATGAACTGCAGCAGAAAAGATGGTCTCATATTGCAAATGAGAAAATTTTGCCACTGGAAACAAATGAGACTTCTCATGTCAGCTTGAAGGTGATTTACAACGAAGCTTGCTAGCATTATTATATATAGCAAAACACTCTTTAAAGGGTTGTCCACTATTTGGAGAACCACTTCTCAATCAAGGTGTTTCCGCCTTGTAAATGATAACACTTAAGGGTACTTTGCACGCTGCGACATCGCAATCCGATGCTGCGATGCCGAGCGCGATAGTCCCCGCCCCCGTCGCAGCTGCGATATCCTTGTGATAGCTGCCGTAGAGAACATTATCACTACGGCAGCTTCACATGGACTCACCTGTCCTGCGACGTCGCTCTGGCCGGCGACCCGCCTCCTTATTAAGGGGGCCGGTTGTGCGGCGTCACAGCGACGTCACATGGCAGGCGGCCAATAGGAGCGGAGGGGCGGAGATGAGCGGGATGTAAACATCCCGCCCACCTCCTTCCTTCCACATATTCTACGGAAGCCGCGGTGATGCCGGTAGGAGATGTGCCTCGCTCCTGTGACTTCACATACAGCGATGTGTGCTGCCGCAGTAGCGAGGAACAACATCGCACCATCGCGTCAGCGTAATTATGGATTACGCCGACGCTGCACCGATGATACGATTACAACGCTTTTGCGCTCGTTAATCGTATCATCGAACCTTTACACACTACGATGTCACATGCGATGCCAGAAGTACGGCATTTTCAATTTGACCCCACCGACATCGCACCTGCGATGTCGTAGTGTGCAAAGCCCGCCTTATACTTGCCCCCAGTCCTAGCTCAGTGCCAGCACTGGCTCTTCCTTGGCTTCCTTGTCAAACAAGCACCAGCAGAGCCAGTGCCGACACCGCTGGAATGTCACCAGCACCGGAGGTGAGTATTCTGTAAGTGTCGTTATTTTACAAGTAAGAATAAACAAAGAAAAAGCTCTCCCTAATTCAATAAAACTTGAAACATTAGTGCACTCACCCACAGCTGTTGTGCTGATCAGGCACAACATTGGGAATACAATACTGCTAGAGCCGCTTCTGGCTTTGGACACCACAACCTTACAGTCCAGCTGGGTATCAGCATGAGGGGTCATCTGTCACACTAGCGTTACTGTCTGGATGCCGCACTCTTGCCAGTAGTAACTGGCAGAGCACGCAAGAGCGCCACAGAGGGAGACAATCATTATCAAGCCGCCAGCCTCATCACCAGCTGCTCATTGCTGTGCACTAGGGTGACCGGATCTCATAGGGGGGGGGAAATGTCAGAATCTTGTTTGTCTGGACCCCACAAAACGATTCCCCTTTCCAGATATTGAGATAGCCAAAATTTGAGCTTGATCAAACGACGTTAACCCGTGCCGCTCGTTGCTCAAAGTTTGAAAAAAATCCAAATTTTTGGCCAAAAAGCTGACATATGGAGCCATAACTCCTGAACGGTAAATAATAAAAACACGCTTAATATCTCAAAAGAAAGCTAATGTTGTTCTTCAAAATTTATATGTTACACACAGGGTGCATGTAATTTCTATTCGACACAAAATGGGATCAACCACTGGACCTCATCCAGACATTTTCAAAAGATTCCTCACTGCGTGGCCCAAGATAGACATAGGAAAATACGACACAGGTATCAGTGACAATCTAATACAAAAGTAGCTAACTCCAGAAGTAATTGCAAATGTTACTGCTGAATTCGAGACCAAATTAACTGAGAGCCACCCCAGAGATGACTACAAGGAGCTGTTGCAGTTGGTTCTCGTATTTGTTGGATCACTAGACGGCAATGTTGTGGGTTTTAGAACTCCAGGAGCCATTCATCATGCTAGGTGGATGGCAAAGGCTATTTACTGCTTAAAAATGTTAATTTTTCGTCGTCAATTTAAGATGTCTAAAGAAGAAGAAAGTTCTGTGCGTGCCATTTCTGTTTTCCTAGTTAAAATTTATTGTAAAGCTTGGTTCAATGCTCCAAAAGCTCATCTTGCGCCAAAGCAAGATTTAGATATTTTGCATAGTCTGTTAGACTATAAAGAATGTGACAACGACATTGCAGAAATAGCCCTGACCAAATTTTTGAACCATTTGTGCTATTTTAATGCAGAGTTGGTGGGATTATTGTTTTTTGATCCCACCATTACAGACAATGAAAAGTTGTTAATGGCTAATAAATTGCTCAGTAGCACAGATGAACCATCAGAGCACGCTAGGGTTGTAAATCCAAAAGTTAGGAAAGAAAAATTAATAGAGGTAGTTGATGGAGGATTGGCAAATTTACTTACCAAAGAAACATTTACATTCTTTGACCGATTTAATATAAAAACAGATTTCCTAAGACAAAATCCAAACACCTGGCCTCAAAATAATGACTTCCAAGAAGGATTGAAAATTGTCAAAACATTAAAAGTAGTTAATGATATGGCTGAGTGTGGTGTTAATTTAATAACCGACTTTAACGACCTTCTGACAAAAGATGAAGAACAAAAGCAATATGTACTGCAAGTTGTAAGCAAATGCCGAGCATTATATTCTGACGTTTCAAAAACTACTTTAACAAAAGCTCTAGAATAGATTAGATAACTATGTAAAATTATCAACTCATGTAGGTACTACGTCTGTATCTTTTCTGTGTCTGTTTTGTTTGTATTATATACCTCATTTTTATATTTTAAAATAAAAATGTCATTAGACTTTTCAGTATTACTTGTTTTTTTTGTTATATTTCTACTTTAAACTCAAAAATATACAAAAAAACCCCAAAATTTATCACTTAATAACACAATATACGAAGTATGCTCCTAGTGGTACTAGGTCACGTTCTTGGGGCTAAAAGCTGTTGTAACTCAGTTTGACTTAAAATAACAACAATTATGTATAAAATATAAATTTTGAAGAACAACATTAGCTTTCTTTTGAGATATTAAGCGTGTTTTTATTATTTACCGTTCTGGGGTTATGGCTCCATATGTCAGCTTTTTGGCCAATAATTTGGATTTATTAAAACTTTGAGCGACGAGCGGCACGGGTTAACGTCATTTGATCGAGCTCAAATTTTGGCTATCTCAATATCTGGAAAGGGGAATCGTTTTGTGGGGTCCAGACGGACAAAATTCCGACATCGATTTTTTTGCGGTCACCCTACTGTGCACCAACCGTCTATGAGTGCAGGTGATTTGCTCCAAATGATCAAATCCAGTCACCTGCTGCACTGGTTAACTGCTCCAAAACAATCGATTAGAAGCTGAATAAATCAGAGAGATGAGTAAAAAAGGTCGGATAAGAACCAGGCGCTGCGACTCAGAATTTGATCAAAAAGAAAATTTAAATTAAATTAACACACCATGCATTTTAGGGATGGCCCATCTTCTTATAGCTGTAGTGCTATTATTACAACACATTTGTCATATATAAAACCATAAAAGACATATAATCAAGTAATATAAATATATAGAAAATCAATTTATAAACCACTTGGAATCAGTTACCATATTTTTCACTTTATAAGACGAACCGGATTATAAGACGCACCCCAAATTTAGAGATAAAAAAGGTAAAAAAAAGGGGTCTGTCTTATATACTCCGGTGTCGTCTTACCAGAGGGTGGCGGCAGCGGTGGCGGAGTGGGGTCACAGGAGGCAGAGGCTGTGCTGCAGCAGTGGCGGGCCAGTGCTGGCAGCGGCAGGTTGTTGGTGGCAGCGGCAGCAGTGGGTCAGTGATGGCAGTGTGCTTGTGACGGGTCAGTGGTGGTAGTGGCGGCGGAGAGTCAGTGGTGGCAGCGGCAGCAGTTAGTGGTGGAGCAAACCAGTGCGGCGAGTGTCCCAGTCTGTCCGTGGTCCCAGCTTCAAATGATGGCACCCGGAGCAGCGCGGGTGCAGATGGAGCTCTCCTCCAAGATCTTCATCTGCGCATGCACTGACTCCTGGTGCCATCATTTGAAGCCGGGACTACGGACAGACTGGGACACCCACAGCACAGCTACCGCAGTCCGCACGGCCAAGAACCTCCACCAGCATGCCCACCCAGCTACACGCCCACCCACACAGAGAGGCAGCCGGCCGCCGGCACTAGGCACCCAGCCACCTGCACGCACTGACAGGCAACTGGTCGCCTGCACGCACCTGGCCACCCGCACACAGAGCCACACAGACAGCACCACCCGGTAAGCTATATTTAGATTTTGAGACACACCCCTCATTTTCCTTCCAAATTTTTGGGAGGAAAAGTGTGTCTTATAATCCGAAAAATACGGTAATTAAAAACATCAATTGTTAGGATCATATAAATTTTCATGAATATTTAATTATATGTTTAAACTTACCCCCATAATCCATCAAAGGTCTGGAGAAGTTTTGTCAAGATAATGACTATAAATGAGCTGAAATCCATAAATCAAATATATAGATTGCCAAAAAATGCATTACATGTTTAGTAAAAGTCATCCTCAACACACACAATGAACATATCTGCTACAAAAATTACAAATCTTGTGTGTTCTATACTCAAATTAAGGCCATTAAGGGCCAAAGTGGCCAATTTAAATATCCAGAATGATTCCCTATTGATCAGCCTCTGGATCCGATTTGGAATATATTCGGGAATCTGGTCTATTATAATGAGGAGTAAGTTGGCAGGATATTTAGAATGTTCAACCAAAAAAATGATTTGAAAAAGTGTGATTGCTGACACGATCACAAATATTGTGTCTATGCTGATTAATTCTGTTATGAACAAGTTGGTTTGTAAATGAACACATGAAGATATACATTTCAGTTCAGAATCTGATTAATAGGGAACATCTTACTGGGGATTTAAGACGCCTTCAGCAAAACCTCCCCTTTATTTTCCCAGTTGGTAAGAAGGATGATTAGGGTCCTCCCAAATTCTCTAATTTTTTGCTATTATTTTATTTTTGTTTTTGCTAGTATTGTTTATTTGACTGGGTGCTACGGTATGTAATATCTCAAGTTCCTTTTTTTTCTAAATAAAATGTTAGGATTTTTAGGTAAACTTATAGACAGGATAGGATCATTCCTCAAAATTATCCAATATTTCTTAAGTAATGTCCTAATGATACGACGATATTTATTACAAGTGGTAATAAAACTAAACTTGTGATTGATTGCTCCATCTTTTTCATGTTTTTCAGTCCCATTAGCTTCTATTTTTTGCTAAACCTTCATCCTGCTTGAGGTTTTTAGTCCTATTAGGCATCATTAAGAATCCTCTTTGGGTAGCCCTTCTGTCTAAACCTACTGCTCAAAATTCGTGACTCCTTCCGGAAATCTTCAGCCTTGGTGCAATTTTTGCAAATACGCCAATATTGGCCATATGGAACCATTTTTAACCATTTTGGGAGATGGGTACTAGATGGGTACTTTTTGAAATGGGTGGATGTGGCAATAGTACCCCCAGAACTTTCTGTAATGATTGGAGCCAAAAATTATATTTCAGTGTCAGACTATGAAAATGTGAATTTCAGTCCCCATGGGTTTTCATTAAGTTTGTTGACAAATGATTGGGCCTCATCAAAGCTCCCTGTCCAAGAAAATAATAAATCATCTACAGTAAAATAAAATATGACCATTCGGCAGGAGAGACCGGCCAGTAAACAGGGATCTGAAATGCCCCATGTACAGATTTCCATAACTCGAGGCGAATTTTGTTTTCATGGCCCAGTCCCTCAATTGCCCATAGATCATATCTTCAAAGGAAAACACATCATGATGGGGTGTGAATCCAATTCCCTGAAGGATGAATTCTTGCTGGAATTCAAGAAGGATAATGTGCTGATTTAAGTAGAATTTTGCTGTTTCCAATCCAAGATTATGGTGAATGTTAGAACACAATGAACTGTAATACATGAAAGAAAACGACTATACAATTATTAGTTTTTTTTCCTCATGAGTTTTACTATATAACTTCAACTTCAGCACGTGTTGCACTTTATAATATTGTCTTAAAAAAGGTTGAAATGAAGAGAGTGTATGTAGTACATTCACTACAGCAAGAACTTGTTAAAAAGAACATTATAACGACTCAAATATATTGGTAACTGGACCTCAGCGTATCGATGGTACCTTTTCACACAGAATTTTTTTTAATGAAATGAACTCAAACTAATTGATGGCACTAAAGGTTTAAGATGGTATGTGTCCAAAATTGGGCAGATTTATACTAAAACAGCTAAATGTTATTTTGTACATGATCCCATGAAGATAATGTGTGTTACTTTTGGATGTACTGTATGTCTGTATGAAGTTATATAGTAAAAATCATGAGAAAACACCTAAAGGGGGCTTTATACGCTGCAATATCGTTAATGAATTATCGTCGGGGTCACGGTGTTTGTGACACACATCCGGCGTCATTAACGATATCGCAGTGTGTGACAAGTACGAGCGACCTTAAATGATCGCAAAAGCGGTCAAAATCGTTTGCCGCAGAGAGGTCGTCCTGAAACTCAAAATCATTCCTGCTTATTAGTGATGTTGTTCCTCATTCCTGCGGCACCACACATCGCTGTGTGTGACACCGCAAGAGCGACGAACATCTCCTTACCTGCCTCCACCGGCAATGCAGAAGGAAGGAGGTGGGCGGGATGTTACATCCCGCTCATCTCCGCCCCTCCGCTTCTATTGGACGCCTGCCGTGTGACGTCGCTGTGACGCTGCACGAACCGCCCCCTTAGAAAGGAGGCAGATTGTCGGCCAGAGCGACGTCGCAGGGCAAGTAAGTGCGTGTGACGGGGGTAAGCGAGGTTGTGCGGCATGGGCAGCGATTTGCCCATGTTGCACAAACGACGGGGGCAGGTACGATTGCTTGCGATCTCGCTAGCGAGATCGCAGCTTGTAAAGTATCCTTAAGACTTGTATAGCCGTTTTTTCTTTTGTTTTACATTGCTGTGCATAGCTCATTAGAAAAAGCTGCAAAAACTGCAAATACGGTGGTGGAAAAATAAGAAGCCCATTCATTTTTCAATATATAGAATACAACAAACTAACATCCATGGTGAAAAAATAATATTGAATATTTAACGGAAGTTGTTTAAGTTGTGGGATCAAATGTAATAACTCATGTATATCTGAGTCCAAACTAATTAATATAATGCTGTGGATAGACAGGCGCAATAGATTTGCTCGTCTGTGAGAGTTGTGTATGACACAATATGAACATATAGGATGCAGGGCTGCTGGCGATACACAATGTACACAGAAGTACAGAAAATCAGCAGTTCAAGGAAACGTGCTCACTCTGCACTCACTCTATAGGAAGGGTCCAAGAGACATCAGTAGATGGAAGTGGTTTTCAAAGACTTCTGATAATCTGATTGTTTTGTTTAGATTGATGAAGATAAGCGACGTGAAGCTATACCAAGAATCCGACGAGGAAAATATGATAAGAAGGTAATTTGAACAACTTAGACTGAAAATAATTCCTTAACATTGAAATTACACCTCCACAAAATAAAAGTCGTGTCATTATCGGTCAGAAGATCAAAAGACATATTAATGATATGTAAATGGTAAATAAATGAAAACAAACATGGAAAAACATCTTTATTTATTCAGTAAGGAAAAAAAAGCCACATAGTCAACATAAGAGCTAGGCAAATTCAAGATGGAAGCAGCCTCTCTAGTATTTATAGTAGTACCTATTAACAAATCAAAAGTCTAAATTGAACAAAAAAGGCAAAAGGAGTTTTTAGCTAAAAATATGTATTTTATTGTATATATTTTATAAAAAGATGGCTTTAATGCCAATAAATAGATGACAAAACCAGATCATATATGATAATGCAGGTGGGATTCAAATTTTTAACAACACGTTCCCTGTTTGTGTTAAAAAAACACGCCCATTTGAAAACTTTTAGAGCCACACCTACTGTGTTAACCACACCCATTCCTATACACTTTCCTCAACCACAAAAAAAATAAAAAAACAAGTAATGCCAGCTAAAAGTATACACACTTTCCCCTTCTTACCACATCTGTACTTTTATGTACAGACTCATTGCCTCCTGACAGGTCCACATTGTCCAGTCACTGTCATTCACTTCTTACTATGGTGAAGAGTATTAAAGTATTTTCTACAAATTTTTAAAATTGTTATTAAAGGAACCCTGTTCAAATTTGAAAGGACAACCACTTGTCCATTTGTCATCTCAACTGTCTGATGCACCTAATTTCTTGGTTCAGCAGCCACAAGGTAAATATGTGCAAATTACCATGACCAGACAACACATTACCACCACATAGTGACCAAATAATACCACATACAAGGGACAAACACAGTCACACATATGCACGCACTGCCTTATCCCACAGTTGAAAACCATGATGTTACAAGGAATACTATCATATAAAGACACACACACACACACACACACACACACACACACATATATATATCCATATATATACACATACTACATTGTTTATAAAAATAAAGAGATAATAAATAAAGCCATACTGTTCCCAAACTTATAACATCAAGAATGTAGATATATATTTTCACTGCAAAGATATATATATATATATATATATACTAGAAGGTGGCCCGATTCTACGCATCGGGTATTCTAGAATTTACGTATTGTGTAGTTCATGTATGATTTTTGTTATATATATAGATGTTGTTGTGTGTACTTACCAAGTGTTTGTGTAGGGCGCTGTACATGTTCTGGGTGTTGTCTCGGTGTGGCGGGGGGTGAGAGCGGTGTTGTATGTGTGTTGCGTTGTTTGTGGAGCGCTGTGTGTCTGTAGCGTTGTGTGTGTGTGTGTTGCGCGGTTTGTGTGTGTGTGGTGTGTTTTGGGGGAGGTATGTTTTGTGCAATGTGTGTGTTGTGCGGTATGTGCGTATATTTATGTATGCTGCGGTGTTTGTGTGTTGGGTGTTGTGTGTGTGCAGCGTTGTCTGTGTGTTTGGGTGTCTGTGTAGGGCGGTGTTTGTGGTTCCCAGTGTGTGTGTGTGTTGTGCAGTGCGCGTGTGTGTGTGTGTGTGTGTTGGGGGGAGGTGTGCACCTCCCATCGTGCTCCATCCCCCATACTGCGCACCCCCCATCGTGCTGCATCCCCCATGCTGCGCACTCCCCATCGTGCTCCATCCGCCATGCTACGCACTCCCAAACGTGCTCCATCCGCCATGCTGTGCACTCCCAAACGTGGTCCATCCGCCATGCTGCGCACTCCCAAACGTGCTCCATCCGCTATACTGCGCAATCCCCATCGTGCTGCATCCCCCATGCTGCGCACTCCCAAACGTGCTCCATCCGCCATGCTGCGCACTCCAAAACGTGCTCCATCCGCCATGCTGCGCACCCCCCATCATGCTCCATCCGCCATGCTGCGCACTCCCAAACGTACTCCATCCGCCATGCTGCGCACTCCCAAACATGCTCCATCCGCCATGCTGTGCACTCCCAAACCTGGTCCATCCGCCATGCTGCGCACTCCCAATTGTGGTTCATCCGCTATGCTGCGCACTCCCAAACGTGGTCCATCCGCCATGCTGCACACTCCCAAACGTGCTACATCCGCCATGCTGCGCACTCCCAAACGTGCTCCATCCGCCATGCTGCGCACTCCCAAACGTGCTCCATCCGCCATGCTGCGCACTCCCAAACGTGGTCCATCCGCCATGCTGCGCACTCCCAAACGTGCTCCATCCCCCATGCTGTGCACTCCCAAACGTGGTTCATCCGCCATGCTGCGCACTCCCAAACGTGCTCCATCCCCCATGCTGTGCACTCCCCATCGTGCTCCATCCCCCATGCTGCGCACCCCCCATCGTGCTCCATCCCCCATGCTGCACCAGCATCAGCCTCTCTGCCCGCAGCATCAGCCTCTCTGCCCGCAGCATCAGCCTCTCTCCTCCCAGCATCAGCCTCTCTCCTCCCAGCATCAGCCTCTCTCCTCCCAGCATCAGCCTCTCTCCTCCCAGCATCAGCCTTTTCTGTCCCTAGCATCAGCCTCTCTCCTCCCAGCCTACCCCAGCCTCAGCCTCCCCCAGCATCAGCCTCTCTTCTCTCAGCCTCCCCCTCCCTGCCTTCCCCAGGAGCAGCCTCTCTCCTCCCAGCATCAGCCTCTCTCCTCCCAGCATCAGCCTCTCTCCTCCCAGCATCAGCCTCTCTCCTCCCAGCATCAGCCTCTCTCCTCTCAGCATCAGCCTTTTCTGTCCCCAGCATCAGCCTCTCTCCTCCCAGCCTACCCCAGCATCAGCCTCTCTTCTCTCAGCCTCCCCCTCCCAGCCTTCCCTAGGATCAGCCTCTCTCCTCCTAGCCTCCTCCAGCACACCGTGCTCCTCTGCCGACACAGATCCGATCGCATACACACACACACACACCCAATCGCATACACTCACACACCCGATCGCATACACTCACACACACCCGATCGCATACACTCACACACACCCGATCGCATACACTCACACACACCCGATCGCATACACTCACACACACCCGATCGCATACACTCACACACACCCGATCGCATACACTCACACACACCCGAACGCATACACTCACACACACCCGATCGCATACACTCACGCACACACACATTGACGATATTGCACATACGCGCTCACACTCACAACATCCGGAGATACCACATGCTTCTGGCCATGTGATCCTCCAGCAGGTCCTGGAAGTTCACTGCACAGTATCGCCGTCGAGAAGCAAGCAATATCCCAAGATGTTGTGAGTGTGTGGATGCAATGTGATGTGTGTGTGAGGTGTGTGTGAGAGTGAGTGTGATCTGATGTGTGTGTGTGCGTGCTTGCGTGTGTGTATGTTCCGCCGCTGCAGGACCTTGACGCGCTGGTAACTATGCTACCATGGTTACCAGCGTATACCGTCCCCCGCTCACACGGGAGCCCACACCAGCATACGGCCGCAACCCCAGCAATGTGAGGGTATGTGTCGGCTGGGTTGGCGGCGTACGCTGATGTGGGCTCCCGGGGGTACAGTACTCACCTGGGAGTCGTGGCTCCGTGTCGGTCGGTTCGGGGAATGCGTGCGGGGGGCGGGGCCAGAGTGAGCGTGCATTGCGTGAGGGGGCGGGGCGTGGGCGAGTTGCCAATGCCTGCAGGGTGCCGGAGCGAGAGGCCAATCCGTGTGGGGGGCGGAGCCTAGGCGAGCGGCCGGCCAATCCGTGTGGGGGCGGAGCCTGGGCGAGCGGCCAATCCGTGCGGGGGGGGCGGGGCCATGGCGAGCCCAGCGGCCAATCAGCTTTGTGTCACCGTAAGGACACAATTTTGGAGCAAGACAGACAGACAGACAGAATAAGGCAATTATATATATATATATATATATATATATATATATATATATGTATATATATATTTATATATATAGATATATATATATATATACATATATAACAGAAAGAAAAATATACATCATCATAAACATATATACATATACAAATTATGGCTTGAAATTTAAATGACATACATAACATATATACACATACATACATCTACAGACATTGAATATTCAGTATAGTTAGAGATCATTCCTGAAATTCATTCAATGGGGGAATGTTGTATTTAGTGTGAGTATCCAGAATGCCTCACGTGTTTATACAAATTGTCTCTCCAGTAAAGGAGACAAACTCTAGCACAGCGCCACCTATTGGAAGTAGCGATCCTAAAAGTCACAAGTGGATTTTCAACAATCCATTGCAATATGACTCAGGATATATAAGCCAGATCAGAATCCCAATTTGCAGACACGGTGTTTCGGGGTGCTTGCCCCTCGTCAGTGCAAAGTATGGGGGTGTCTGATCTGGCTCATGAGAAAGCTATGTGGGGACCACGGGGGAACACTATTCTCCTTAAGGAGACTTTGCAAGCCAGTCTGGCTGCCAGGTAAGGGGACTTATAGCTGCAATGCCCCTCTGGGAAATATTCAAATTGTCTCTCCAGTAAAGGAGACAAACTCTAGCACAGCGCCACCTATTGGAAGTAGCGATCCTAAAAGTCACAAGTGGATTTTCAACAATCCATTGCAATATGACTCAGGATATATAAGCCAGATCAGAATCCCAATTTGCAGACACGGTGTTTCGGGGTGCTTGCCCCTCGTCAGTGCAAAGTATGGGGGTGTCTGATCTGGCTCATGAGAAAGCTATGTGGGGACCACGGGGGAACACTATTCTCCTTAAGGAGACTTTGCAAGCCAGTCTGGCTGCCAGGTAAGGGGACTTATAGCTGCAATGCCCCTCTGGGAAATATTCAAATTGTCTCTCCAGTAAAGGAGACAAACTCTAGCACAGCGCCACCTATTGGAAGTAGCGATCCTAAAAGTCACAAGTGGATTTTCAACAATCCATTGCAATATGACTCAGGATATATAAGCCAGATCAGAATCCCAATTTGCAGACACGGTGTTTCGGGGTGCTTGCCCCTCGTCAGTGCAAAGTATGGGGGTGTCTGATCTGGCTCATGAGAAAGCTATGTGGGGACCACGGGGGAACACTATTCTCCTTAAGGAGACTTTGCAAGCCAGTCTGGCTGCCAGGTAAGGGGACTTATAGCTGCAATGCCCCTCTGGGAAATATTCAAATTGTCTCTCCAGTAAAGGAGACAAACTCTAGCACAGCGCCACCTATTGGAAGTAGCGATCCTAAAAGTCACAAGTGGATTTTCAACAATCCATTGCAATATGACTCAGGATATATAAGCCAGATCAGAATCCCAATTTGCAGACACGGTGTTTCGGGGTGCTTGCCCCTCGTCAGTGCAAAGTATGGGGGTGTCTGATCTGGCTCATGAGAAAGCTATGTGGGGACCACGGGGGAACACTATTCTCCTTAAGGAGACTTTGCAAGCCAGTCTGGCTGCCAGGTAAGGGGACTTATAGCTGCAATGCCCCTCTGGGAAATATTCAAATTGTCTCTCCAGTAAAGGAGACAAACTCTAGCACAGCGCCACCTATTGGAAGTAGCGATCCTAAAAGTCACAAGTGGATTTTCAACAATCCATTGCAATATGACTCAGGATATATAAGCCAGATCAGAATCCCAATTTGCAGACACGGTGTTTCGGGGTGCTTGCCCCTCGTCAGTGCAAAGTATGGGGGTGTCTGATCTGGCTCATGAGAAAGCTATGTGGGGACCACGGGGGAACACTATTCTCCTTAAGGAGACTTTGCAAGCCAGTCTGGCTGCCAGGTAAGGGGACTTATAGCTGCAATGCCCCTCTGGGAAATATTCAAATTGTCTCTCCAGTAAAGGAGACAAACTCTAGCACAGCGCCACCTATTGGAAGTAGCGATCCTAAAAGTCACAAGTGGATTTTCAACAATCCATTGCAATATGACTCAGGATATATAAGCCAGATCAGAATCCCAATTTGCAGACACGGTGTTTCGGGGTGCTTGCCCCTCGTCAGTGCAAAGTATGGGGGTGTCTGATCTGGCTCATGAGAAAGCTATGTGGGGACCACGGGGGAACACTATTCTCCTTAAGGAGACTTTGCAAGCCAGTCTGGCTGCCAGGTAAGGGGACTTATAGCTGCAATGCCCCTCTGGGAAATATTCAAA
The DNA here is from genome assembly GCF_048569485.1 of Anomaloglossus baeobatrachus. NCBI lineage: Eukaryota > Metazoa > Chordata > Amphibia > Anura > Aromobatidae > Anomaloglossus > Anomaloglossus baeobatrachus. The sequence continues at coordinate 97,335,016 of NC_134360.1, read as the reverse complement.
TTGTCTCTCCAGTAAAGGAGACAAACTCTAGCACATCGCCACCTATTGGAAGTAGCGATCCTAAAAGTCACAAGTGGATTTTCAACAATCCATTGCAATATGACTCAGGATATATAAGCCAGATCAGAATCCCAATTTGCAGACACGGTGTTTCGGGGTGCTTGCCCCTCGTCAGTGCAAAGTATGGGGGTGTCTGATCTGGCTCATGAGAAAGCTATGTGGGGACCACGGGGGAACACTATTCTCCTTAAGGAGACTTTGCAAGCCAGTCTGGCTGCCAGGTAAGGGGACTTATAGCTGCAATGCCCCTCTGGGAAATATTCAAATTGTCTCTCCAGTAAAGGAGACAAACTCTAGCACAGCGCCACCTATTGGAAGTAGCGATCCTAAAAGTCACAAGTGGATTTTCAACAATCCATTGCAATATGACTCAGGATATATAAGCCAGATCAGAATCCCAATTTGCAGACACGGTGTTTCGGGGTGCTTGCCCCTCGTCAGTGCAAAGTATGGGGGTGTCTGATCTGGCTCATGAGAAAGCTATGTGGGGACCACGGGGGAACACTATTCTCCTTAAGGAGACTTTGCAAGCCAGTCTGGCTGCCAGGTAAGGGGACTTATAGCTGCAATGCCCCTCTGGGAAATATTCAAATTGTCTCTCCAGTAAAGGAGACAAACTCTAGCACAGCGCCACCTATTGGAAGTAGCGATCCTAAAAGTCACAAGTGGATTTTCAACAATCCATTGCAATATGACTCAGGATATATAAGCCAGATCAGAATCCCAATTTGCAGACACGGTGTTTCGGGGTGCTTGCCCCTCGTCAGTGCAAAGTATGGGGGTGTCTGATCTGGCTCATGAGAAAGCTATGTGGGGACCACGGGGGAACACTATTCTCCTTAAGGAGACTTTGCAAGCCAGTCTGGCTGCCAGGTAAGGGGACTTATAGCTGCAATGCCCCTCTGGGAAATATTCAAATTGTCTCTCCAGTAAAGGAGACAAACTCTAGCACAGCGCCACCTATTGGAAGTAGCGATCCTAAAAGTCACAAGTGGATTTTCAACAATCCATTGCAATATGACTCAGGATATATAAGCCAGATCAGAATCCCAATTTGCAGACACGGTGTTTCGGGGTGCTTGCCCCTCGTCAGTGCAAAGTATGGGGGTGTCTGATCTGGCTCATGAGAAAGCTATGTGGGGACCACGGGGGAACACTATTCTCCTTAAGGAGACTTTGCAAGCCAGTCTGGCTGCCAGGTAAGGGGACTTATAGCTGCAATGCCCCTCTGGGAAATATTCAAATTGTCTCTCCAGTAAAGGAGACAAACTCTAGCACAGCGCCACCTATTGGAAGTAGCGATCCTAAAAGTCACAAGTGGATTTTCAACAATCCATTGCAATATGACTCAGGATATATAAGCCAGATCAGAATCCCAATTTGCAGACACGGTGTTTCGGGGTGCTTGCCCCTCGTCAGTGCAAAGTATGGGGGTGTCTGATCTGGCTCATGAGAAAGCTATGTGGGGACCACGGGGGAACACTATTCTCCTTAAGGAGACTTTGCAAGCCAGTCTGGCTGCCAGGTAAGGGGACTTATAGCTGCAATGCCCCTCTGGGAAATATTCAAATTGTCTCTCCAGTAAAGGAGACAAACTCTAGCACAGCGCCACCTATTGGAAGTAGCGATCCTAAAAGTCACAAGTGGATTTTCAACAATCCATTGCAATATGACTCAGGATATATAAGCCAGATCAGAATCCCAATTTGCAGACACGGTGTTTCGGGGTGCTTGCCCCTCGTCAGTGCAAAGTATGGGGGTGTCTGATCTGGCTCATGAGAAAGCTATGTGGGGACCACGGGGGAACACTATTCTCCTTAAGGAGACTTTGCAAGCCAGTCTGGCTGCCAGGTAAGGGGACTTATAGCTGCAATGCCCCTCTGGGAAATATTCAAATTGTCTCTCCAGTAAAGGAGACAAACTCTAGCACAGCGCCACCTATTGGAAGTAGCGATCCTAAAAGTCACAAGTGGATTTTCAACAATCCATTGCAATATGACTCAGGATATATAAGCCAGATCAGAATCCCAATTTGCAGACACGGTGTTTCGGGGTGCTTGCCCCTCGTCAGTGCAAAGTATGGGGGTGTCTGATCTGGCTCATGAGAAAGCTATGTGGGGACCACGGGGGAACACTATTCTCCTTAAGGAGACTTTGCAAGCCAGTCTGGCTGCCAGGTAAGGGGACTTATAGCTGCAATGCCCCTCTGGGAAATATTCAAATTGTCTCTCCAGTAAAGGAGACAAACTCTAGCACAGCGCCACCTATTGGAAGTAGCGATCCTAAAAGTCACAAGTGGATTTTCAACAATCCATTGCAATATGACTCAGGATATATAAGCCAGATCAGAATCCCAATTTGCAGACACGGTGTTTCGGGGTGCTTGCCCCTCGTCAGTGCAAAGTATGGGGGTGTCTGATCTGGCTCATGAGAAAGCTATGTGGGGACCACGGGGGAACACTATTCTCCTTAAGGAGACTTTGCAAGCCAGTCTGGCTGCCAGGTAAGGGGACTTATAGCTGCAATGCCCCTCTGGGAAATATTCAAATTGTCTCTCCAGTAAAGGAGACAAACTCTAGCACAGCGCCACCTATTGGAAGTAGCGATCCTAAAAGTCACAAGTGGATTTTCAACAATCCATTGCAATATGACTCAGGATATATAAGCCAGATCAGAATCCCAATTTGCAGACACGGTGTTTCGGGGTGCTTGCCCCTCGTCAGTGCAAAGTATGGGGGTGTCTGATCTGGCTCATGAGAAAGCTATGTGGGGACCACGGGGGAACACTATTCTCCTTAAGGAGACTTTGCAAGCCAGTCTGGCTGCCAGGTAAGGGGACTTATAGCTGCAATGCCCCTCTGGGAAATATTCAAATTGTCTCTCCAGTAAAGGAGACAAACTCTAGCACAGCGCCACCTATTGGAAGTAGCGATCCTAAAAGTCACAAGTGGATTTTCAACAATCCATTGCAATATGACTCAGGATATATAAGCCAGATCAGAATCCCAATTTGCAGACACGGTGTTTCGGGGTGCTTGCCCCTCGTCAGTGCAAAGTATGGGGGTGTCTGATCTGGCTCATGAGAAAGCTATGTGGGGACCACGGGGGAACACTATTCTCCTTAAGGAGACTTTGCAAGCCAGTCTGGCTGCCAGGTAAGGGGACTTATAGCTGCAATGCCCCTCTGGGAAATATTCAAATTGTCTCTCCAGTAAAGGAGACAAACTCTAGCACAGCGCCACCTATTGGAAGTAGCGATCCTAAAAGTCACAAGTGGATTTTCAACAATCCATTGCAATATGACTCAGGATATATAAGCCAGATCAGAATCCCAATTTGCAGACACGGTGTTTCGGGGTGCTTGCCCCTCGTCAGTGCAAAGTATGGGGGTGTCTGATCTGGCTCATGAGAAAGCTATGTGGGGACCACGGGGGAACACTATTCTCCTTAAGGAGACTTTGCAAGCCAGTCTGGCTGCCAGGTAAGGGGACTTATAGCTGCAATGCCCCTCTGGGAAATATTCAAATTGTCTCTCCAGTAAAGGAGACAAACTCTAGCACAGCGCCACCTATTGGAAGTAGCGATCCTAAAAGTCACAAGTGGATTTTCAACAATCCATTGCAATATGACTCAGGATATATAAGCCAGCTCAGAATCCCAATTTGCAGACACGGTGTTTCGGGGTGCTTGCCCCTCGTCAGTGCAAAGTATGGGGGTGTCTGATCTGGCTCATGAGAAAGCTATGTGGGGACCACGGGGGAACACTATTCTCCTTAAGGAAACTTTGCAAGCCAGTCTGGCTGCCAGGTAAGGGGACTTATAGCTGCAATGCCCCTCTGGGAAATATTCAATTGTCACGTGTTTATAGACATTTCTGCCAGTTACCTCCTCTTAGAGGACATTTCACCTTCAAAATTCCATAAAATTTAAAAAGTAGCCGTGTCCCCATGATTAGTGATGGGAGGACCCGGACTGTAAAAGTCCAGACCTGTGCGGTTTCAAAAGTATCTGGGTGCTGGTCCTAGTCCCGGAGTTCTCAGGGAACTCCAGCTAATGATTGGGGTCTGGCAACTTGGGAAATTAAAAAAATAAAGGAAAAATATAAATAAAGCAAGCGCGCTATACTTACCGAGTCTCCGGCATGTCTGCAACACCTTCTGGGGCTGCTCACTCTTCTTCCAGGGCCAGTCATTATTGCTCATCCATATTCTCTGCTTCCCCTGCCGAATGGCAGTACTGGTGTCTGTAATTGGTTGCAGTCAGATGCGCCCCCAACCTGTCTGACAGCGCTTGACTGCTTGCAATCACAGATGCGGTCTGCGTGTCACTATTGTGGTATAAAAATAAATAAATTAAAAAATTGGCGTAAGGTCCCCCATATTATGATACCCAGCACAGATAAAGCATGCGGCTACAGGCTGCAGCCCCCATGTGCATATCTTGGATGTGTATCAAAATAAGAGGAACCAAATGCATCTTTTTTTTAAATAATTTAAAGAAAAATTTTTAAAAAATGGTGTGCAGTCCTCCCCAATTTGGATACCCAGCCATGCTAAAGCCTGAGGCCCGGGGCTGGTATTTTCAGGATGGGGAGACCCATGCATATTGGGCCCCACAGGTTAAAAATAGCAGCCTGCAGGCACCCAGGGTTGTCACATCACTTAGATGCGACAGTCACAGAACTTTACCCTGCTCTTCCCGATTGCCCTGGTGTGGTGGCAATCATGGTAATAAGGGGTTAATGACAGCTCACCACTTAGCCCTAGATAAGTAATGGGAGGTGTCTATGAGACCCCCCATTACTAATCTGTAACTGAAAGTAAATAAACACAAACACTGAAAAAATCCTTAATTTGAAATAAAAGACAAAAACACACCCTCCTTCATCTCTTTATTAAGAGATACTGGGTGAAATTCTGGGATTGTCACATCTAATGGATGTGGCTATCCTTTGCGGCTTAAGGCTGCTATTTTTAGGCCGGGGGGCCCAATAAGCGTAAGTCTCTCCATCCTGAGAATATCAGCCCTCGGCTCTTGGGCTTTAACTGGCTGGATATCAAAATGGGGGACTACGCTCCCCTTTATCTTGTCTGGATATAAAAATTGGGATCATGGGGTCCCTCGTATTTTGATATACAGCCAAGATATCGCGCACTCCCAAACGTGCTCCATCCGCCATGCTGCGCACTCCAAAACGTGCTCCATCCGCCATGCTGCGCACCCCCCATCATGCTCCATCCGCCATGCTGCGCACTCCCAAACGTACTCCATCCGCCATGCTGCGCACTCCCAAACATGCTCCATCCGCCATGCTGCGCACTCCCAAACCTGGTCCATCCGCCATGCTGCGCACTCCCAATTGTGGTTCATCCGCTATGCTGCGCACTCCCAAACGTGGTCCATCCGCCATGCTGCGCACTCCCAAACGTGCTCCATCCGCCATGCTGCGCACTCCCAAACGTGCTCCATCCGCCATGCTGCGCACTCCCAAACGTGGTCCATCCGCCATGCTGCGCACTCCCAAACGTGCTCCATCCCCCATGCTGTGCACTCCCAAACGTGGTTCATCCGCCATGCTGCGCACTCCCAAACGTGCTCCATCCCCCATGCTGTGCACTCCCCATCGTGCTCCATCCCCCATGCTGCGCACTCCCCATCGTGCTCCATCCCCCATGCTGCACCAGCATCAGCCTCTCTGCCCGCAGCATCAGCCTCTCTCCTCCCAGCATCAGCCTCTCTCCTCCCAGCATCAGCCTCTCTCCTCCCAGCATCAGCCTTTTCTGTCCCTAGCATCAGCCTCTCTCCTCCCAGCCTACCCCAGCCTCAGCCTCCCCCAGCATCAGCCTCTCTTCTCTCAGCCTCCCCCTCCCAGCCTTCCCCAGGAGCAGCCTCTCTCCTCCCAGGATCAGCCTCTCTCCTCCCAGCATCAGCCTCTCTCCTCCCAGCATCAGCCTCTCTCCTCCCAGCATCAGCCTCTCTCCTCTCAGCATCAGCCTTTTCTGTCCCCAGCATCAGCCTCTCTCCTCCCAGCCTACCCCAGCATCAGCCTCTCTTCTCTCAGCCTCCCCCTCCCAGCCTTCCCTAGGATCAGCCTCTCTCCTCCCAGCCTCCTCCAGCACACCGTGCTCCTCTGCCGACACAGATCCGATCGCATACACACACACACACACCCGATCGCATACACTCACACACACCCGATCGCATACACTCACACATACCCGATCGCATACACTCACACACACCCGATCGCATACACTCACACACACCCGATCGCATACACTCACACACACCCGATCGCATACACTCACACACACCCGATCGCATACACTCACACACACCCGATCGCATACACTCACACACACCCGATCGCATACACTCACGCACACCCGAACGCATACACTCACACATACCCGATCGCATACACTCACGCACACACACATTGACGATATTGCACAAACGCGCTCACACTCACAACATCCGGAGATACCACATGCTTCTGGCCATGTGATCCTCCGGCAGGTCCTGGAAGTTCACTGCACAGTATCGCCGCCGAGAAGCAAGCAATATCCCAAGATGTTGTGAGTGTGTGGATGCGATGTGATGTGTGTGTGAGATGTGTGTGAGAGTGAGTGTGATCTGATGTGTGTGTGTGCGTGCTTGCGTGTGTGTATGTTCCGCCGCTGCAGGACCTTGATGCGCTGGTAACTATGCTACCATGGTTACCAGCGTATCCCGTCCCCCGCTCGCACGGGAGCCCACACCAGCATACGGCCGCAACCCCAGCAATGTGAGGGTATGTGTCGGCTGGGTTGGCGGCGTACGCTGATGTGGGCTCCCGGGGGTACAGTACTCACCTGGGAGTCGTGGCTCCGTGTCGGTCGGTTCGGGGAATGCGTGCGGGGGGCGGGGCCAGAGTGAGCGTGCATTGCGTGAGGGGGCGGGGCGTGGGCGAGTTGCCAATGCCTGCAGGGTGCCGGGGCGAGAAACCAATCCGTGGGGGGGCGGAGCCTAGGCGAGCGGCCGGCCAATCTGTGTGGGGGCGGAGCCTGGGCGAGCGGCCAATCCGTGCGGGGGGCGGGGCCATGGCGAGCCCAGCGGCCAATCAGCTTTGTGTCACCGTAAGGACACAGTTTTGGAGCAAGACAGACAGACAGACAGACAGAATAAGGCAATTATATATATATATATATATATATGTATATATATATATTTATATATATATATATATATATATATATACATACATAACAGAAAGAAAAATATACATCATCATAAACATATATACATATACAAATTATGGCTTGAAATTTAAATGACATACATAACATATATACACATACATACATCTACAGACATTGAATATTCAGTATAGTTAGAGATCATTCCTGAAATTCATTCAATGGGGGAATGTTGTATTTAGTGTGAGTATCCAGAATGCCTCACGTGTTTATAGACATTTCTGCCAGTTACCTCCTCTTAGAGGACATTTCACCTTCAAAATTCCATAAAATTTAAAAAGTAGCCGTGTCCCCATGATTAGTGATGGGAGGACCCGGACTGTAAAAGTCCAGATCTGTGCGGTTTCAAAAGTATCTGGGTGCTGGTCCTGGTCCCGGAGTTCTCAGGGAACTCCAGCTAATGATTGGGGTCTGGCAACTTGGGAAATTAAAAAAATAAAGGAAAAATATAAATAAAGCAAGCGCGCTATACTTTCCGAGTCTCCGGCATGTCTGCAACACCTTCTGGGGCTGCTCACTCTTCTTCCAGGGCCAGTCATTATTGCTCATCCATATTCTCTGCTTCCCCTGCCGAATGGCAGTACTGGTGTCTGTAATTGGTTGCAGTGAGATGCGCCCCCAACCTGTCTGACAGCGCTTGACTGCTTGCAATCACAGATGCGGTCTGCGTGTCACTATTGTGGTATAAAAATAAATAAATTAAAAAATTGGCGTAAGGTCCCCCCATATTATGATACCCAGCACAGATAAAGCATGCGGCTACAGGCTGCAGCCCCCATGTGCATATCTTGGATGTGTATCAAAATAAGAGGAACCAAATGCATCTTTTTTTTAAATAATTTAAAGAAAAATTTTTAAAAAATGGTGTGCAGTCCTCCCCAATTTGGATACCCAGCCATGCTAAAGCCTGAGGCCCGGGGCTGGTATTTTCAGGATGGGGAGACCCATGCATATTGGGCCCCACAAAAATAGCAGCCTGCAGGCACCCAGGGTTGTCACATCACTTAGATGCGACAGTCACAGAACTTTACCCTGCTCTTCCCGATTGCCCTGGTGTGGTGGCAATCATGGTAATAAGGGGTTAATGACAGCTCACCACTTAGCCCTAGATAAGTAATGGGAGGTGTCTATGAGACCCCCCATTACTAATCTGTAACTGAAAGTAAATAAACACAAACACTGAAAAAATCCTTAATTTGAAATAAAAGACAAAAATACACCCTCCTTCATCTCTTTATTAAGAGATACTGGGTGAAATTCTGGGATTGTCACATCTAATGGATGTGGCTATCCTTTGCGGCTTAAGGCTGCTATTTTTAGGCCGGGGGGCCCAATAAGTGTAAGTCTCTCCATCCTGGGAATATCAGCCCTCGGCTCTTGGGCTTTAACTGGCTGGATATCAAAATGGGGGACTACGCTCCCCTTTATCTTGTCTGGATATAAAAATTGGGATCATGGGGTCCCTCATATTTTGATATACAGCCAAGATATCGCGCACAGCTGGGGCTGCATCCTGTAGACATATGCGTTATCTGCACAGGTTATCTATATATGGGGACCCTACATCATTTATTTATTTATTTATTTTTACATTTACTCGAACAGACCGACAGCCTCTGTGAGGGCAATCAATCAGAAATGCTAGCATGCTGGCAGTCTGACTGCAGCTAATCACAGACGCTGTCACAGACGATAAACAGGGGAAGCAGTGAATATGTATGAGTTATAGTGAGCGGACCAGGAAGCAGTGTTACAGCAGCATGGGAGACTAGTATGTCCTGCTTTAACCATTTTGCTTCATTTTTTTTACAGTGATTCTTTATTGGCAGAGTCAGTTACCCAACTCTGATTGAACATGCCTTTCACTTGATAGATGGTACATGAATTCCCAACTTCAGTCTTTGAATTAAAGCCTTTGTATCTATTTATTAACAATAAAGCTTAGAACTATCACAGTTTTCAACAGCTCAAAAGTATTGGGACAGAGGAGCTCCTGTATGAAAAAAAAATCTCTCTTAAGGCTACGGTCACACTACTGTATTTTTGGTCCAAATTTGATCTGACAAAGCATTAGATCGCACTTGGACCAGTGTTATTCTATGGGGCAGTGTACATATCCGATATTTTCCACTGACCAAGTGTATCCGAGGAAAAAAAATCGCAGCATTCATGATTTGGATTCGTAAATCAGATCACACTCGGACATCCCAGTGGGATCTGATTTTCACAGACTGACAGAATAGAGACGATAAATATATATTATTTTTCATTTTCTCCGCATCAAAGAAAATTGCATTACACTATGATCAGAGTGTGATTAGCATAATTGGACCGATTTTCTCGGATGAGAGAGAATACAATACTGTGAACCTGGCCGAACGATTGTTGTGAAAATCCGTAGCATATTATTATGCCACATCTAAATTCACCCATACTGTGGGAAATCCTTCTTTGTGTACTAGAACCCCATGTCACTCCACAAGTTGTACATATGATATGGCAGTTTTTGGTTTTACTAAGTATCAATAATCAAACTGTTAAGGGGGCTTTACACGGTAGCAATATCGCTAGCAATTTGTAGCGATAGCGAGCGTGTAAGTACCCGCCCCCGTCGCGCATGCGATTGTTTGTGATCGCTGCCGTAGCGAACATTATCGCTACGGCAGCGTCACACATACTTACCTGGTCGTCGTCGTCTCTGTGACTGTCGAACAATCCCTCCTTCAAGGGGGAGGGACGTTCGGCATCACAGCGACGTCACCGCAATGTCACTAAGCGGCCGGCCAATCAAAGCGGAGGGGCGGAGATGAGCAGGACGTAACATCCCGCCCACCTTCTTCCTTCCGCATTGTGGCCGGCGGCAGGTAAGGAGACGTTCCTCACTCCTGCGGTGTCACACACAGCGATGTGTGCTGCCGCATGAGCGATGAACCACCTGGATAAACAACCCTTACCGATTTTTGAGTTTGGGACGACCTCTCCATGATGAACGATTTTCACCATTTTTGAGGTCGCTTAAGGTCGCTGGTCAGTGTCACACGCTGTGATATCGTTAATGATGCCGGATGTGCGTTACTAACAACTTGACCCCGACGACAAAACATTAACGATATCGTAGCATGTAAAGCCCCCTTTAGTTTCGTTTCTCTTGCAACATTTACAGATTTACTAATATTTTTTGAAGGTTATCATACTGAAAGACTTAAAACATGATGGGAATTTTACTGAAAAACAGAAAATGGACCTTAACAAAGTAAGATTTTTTTTATTGATATTAGTAAGGGGAACATAGCTTTAAAGGGCTAAATGTGTTTGCTACGGTAGTACCTTGCTTTTAATGAAAAGCCAATTTACTCCAGTGATTAGCAGAATTCCATTATCCAAGGTGTATAGCAGTATGTATTGGCAATTTTCTAAAGGCCCCTTTACACGCTACAATTTATCTGACGATATGTCGTCGGGGTCACGGATACCGTGACGCACTTCCGTCATCGTTAGCGACGTCGTTACGTGTGACACCTACGTGCGACTCCGACCGATTGCAAATAGGTTGAAAATCGTTGATCGTTGACACGTCGTTCAGTTTCAAAATACTGTTGTCGTTTGGAATGCAGCAGAAATATTGCTACGTTTGACACCCTGCCAACGACGAACAACATCCACACGACCACCTTGGTCAAACAATACATCGCTGAACGATGTTGTGTCATTTGTGAGATGTGTACGTGTGACCGCTACTAAACGACCTATGTGCGATCTCGGCAAATCGTAACTACGATCGATCTGGGCGTGTCACATCGCTACTGAGATCGTCAGATAAATCGTAGCGTGTAACAGGGCCTTAAGCCTTTAAATATATCTTTCCGTACATATTCATGTTTCCATATAAATCTGAAATTTGTGTAACTTCTGGTTATATTCCTAGTAGCATTCAACAAAGTGTAACCCTTCAGCTTCTACAGATTGATTATTACAACCTGACAAAATTCTATGGAACGGTAAAGAAGGATGCAATGATCTATGGAGTTATTGAATATTGTGAAAGAGGATCGCTTCGCGTAAGCTCATTCTAAATGTTTATTTAGTTATCATTTATTTACATTTAAACCATTTGCAATTAATTATAAATGGGAATATATATCCAGTGAACAAGTTTTTTATTCATTAAAAAAGTGCTTATAGTAGAGTTTCCATTTCATCCACTTCTGCTGGCAATACGGACCATTCTCTGCCTTTTCTGGTTGTGATCACATCAATCTGACCAATCTATATACTGTATCTAGTAATTAACCATGATGCAAATACTCCTTTAAATCTCTGACCAGTAGCTACAATAAGTATGCATACTGTATGTGCAGGACCAGACCACCAGACACAATTTTGTTACTCACTAAAAGACATGTGTACATTTATAAAGTTATACATTTAATCCTTTTATAATCGACAGTAGTCCATTTTTACTGTACAGTAGATTATGTCCTGCCCAAGTGTCCCTTGCTGCCCTGGAGTTGTTAAATAGCTGTATTAGGTCTAGGTATGTGCACAAGGAGTCTTTTTGCAAAGTTGTTGGAGTAGACACAAAGTAGAACCTCAAACTTTCTGAGGAGTTTTGAGTTTTTGAGGATGATTTGGAGAATCTATCCTCAGTTTTTGCTCCAAAACCTCCTAAAAAAAACCCCTTGTGACACTAATTTGCCACTTGTGACTTTCTTCTCGGTCTCTTTCATTTTATGACTCATGGTATTAGTTGTGATTTTTTTGCTCCAAATTCTTCAAAATGGCATTCACGATACAGTACATGAATTTGACGGAAAATAAAAAATAGTCCTTCTTTTGTCTTGAATTGTTTTTGAAGTGATGAGAGATGTGTGTGTGGCACCCCTGAGGCTTCAGTCGCCACAGAGTATTGCATCTGATTTAAGGTGTAGTGCTCAACCCGGATCTTGAGGAGGTCGGTACCGGTTTCACCACTTACACACTCAAATACACAACGAGGTTGCCCTCCCCAATGGGGACATGGGTAGGGTAGGTTATTAAGGTAGCTTCCAAACATGAGGGGCACCACTCACTAGTGACAGGGACCCGGGGGAGGAGCAGCCACAAGGGGAAGTCAGGAGCCAACACAACAGTTAAGGAGTTCTCCAGCAGGAGAGGAAAGGAACAGACGTGTGGTGCTCCGGTGGGACAGAGGAGTTGTTCTTGTGGTTGCCGAGGTGTGAGCTTAAATGCTCCCTCGGAACCGGCGCCATGCAGTGTGCAGGACCCTAGGGAAAATCACACTTCAAGTTGGTTTTCTAGAATCTGCCAGGATGGGGAGGTTTCAAGCTTCCCTGGCCACAAAGACCCCGAAAGTACAGTGCCAGACAGGATCTAGGGCCTTGGATAACACCAGGCCCCATTGCGGAGCTGCCGTACCTGCAAATAGGGACAAGAGTACTACTCAAGATGGACTGGAGTCCCCAAGAAGCTTTAAGTCACGGGGATCCAACATTCAGGGTGCTAGGAGGAAGGAACCACTGAGCATCACACCGGACTGACCTCAAAAGGAATTCGGGTTTGACGGAGCCCATCACAGTGAGTGACCAGTACTACTCGGGCGAGCGGCACAAAGAGTAAGTAAAGACATCTGGAACCACAGCATTTGACTCAGACTCTTATTGCCGGCTCCTCCGCCCCGTGCCTCGGTGCCAAAGGCCATCGCCATCACTACTTCCCTCATCATTCTTCCCAGGGCCTGCTCCACCTGTGGGGAGCAACACCATCTCTGCTGCTATTACCATCCGTCCCAGAGAACAGCAACAGCAGCGGCGGCTAATCTCTGGCTGCGTGCCACAGGTGGCATCACGACAATCTTACTACTACAATCCCCATTATTCTCCCTCCTTATTGATGTACATCTTGAGGCATAAAGCCGGGCAAGCCACCACAACATCCCAGACCACCAAACCGGCCCGGTGATGACTAACCTGGGTACTGTGCGTCTTATGGACTGAGTGCTTGATAGACTGTTTAATTACAAGCAGTCACCATTATTGAATAATAAGGGGCTAAAGAAAACCCGCCCTTCATGGGCTGGCAGGGAAAGTGGCACGAAAAACAATGCCTATCCCCTCCCAGGCAGGGGAGAGCAAGAAACGAAACCGACATGTGGAGGGTGGTGCGAAAGTGGAGACCCTCCCCCTTGTGTGGAAGGGAAAACTGAACTAATGTAAAAGGAGATGGATCTTGGAGCGCAAAGGAGAAGGCTGTACCAGAATCACTTGTGGTGCAGGGTGTCAGCCATGGCAAACGCTGACCATCATGGGGCTGCACCGGTGCACCCTCTGTTCTAGAGCGCACAGGATATGGAGGCGGAGGTGGTTCGGGTGAGCAAAATGCTGCGGAGGGTACAAATGGATGCCATCTGTGAATAGGAGGCGTCCATGATGGGAGTGGTGGGAGCCATGCAGGTCCACGAAGAGCAGGAGCTGCTGGTCTTAGAGGAGGAATCTGTGCCGGAGTCTGCAGAAAGCCTGGATTCCCCTGCCATCGGTGACATCTTCCTGGACCCACCAAGCTTCCCATAACCCCCGACTGCTGAAGCACTTGATCTGACCACCATCCCCTGTGTAGCTGAAGAGCTGGCTACTGATCCCCTGGTAGCAGAAGACCTGGCTACCAGCCCCCAAGCAGTGGAGGACCCAGCTGCCAGAGACCCGGTAGCTGAAGACCTGACTGCTGCAACATGGGCAGACTGTGACCTGGCTGCCCTTGACCCGGAGCCAGGAGCGAATACTTTGGACGACATTTCCACAGGTATGGCTTGGGGAGACTGCCCTGCTGAGCTGGAGGCTCTTTCCCCCGCACCCATCAGTGAGGAGGATCAGGAGTGGCCCACCTGCCGTGCCACCATCTCACAGCTAGCTAAGGACGAGCAGTTGCGCCAGGAAAAGTTAGTGGAGACAGAGACCCACAACCTGGCAGTAGCTGGGGCTTCGGAAGGCCAATCCATTGGCTCACTGCGGTAGTCATCCGGTTTGACTTGGAGCGAGGCTGGGGCTTCATTTCAGAATGGGGGTTTAATGATTTACTCCTGACTCAGCTGCAGCTGAGCCTTTTTTTTAGTTTCACTTCTGATACAGGTCACATTAGGGGTTAATCTTCCTGCCTCGTTCTGGAGGTCAGGCTACTGTAATAGAGCACTGTGTCTCTGGGACTACGCCAGTGATATTTTTGGCTCTGCTGTGTTCTGCTCGTGAGTGACCTGTTGACTGAACTGCCCCCTCCTGACCTCTGTGTTCACCTAACCTGTTGTTAACCTCCTCTGTTCTGTGTTTCTGTCTTGTCGGTTTCTCTCCTGCTGTCTTCCTTCAGCTCCCTGCTCTTATGTCTCCCTGATCGTTCCTCATCTGTTTACCTTGATTCCGTTCTTGTCTTCTCCCTCACTTCTGAGTTCTGATTTCCAGCTACTGACTGTTTGCTTCCCTCTGACTATGTTTAGACTTTGCCCCTGTGTATTTACCTCATGTTGTGATACGGCTTTCTGACGATTCTACTCCCATCTGGTGTGCTTGACTAGTATTACCTCTGCTAGGGAATTCTCTGCTCATACGTTTTCTCCACTCTAACGTCCCCTAGTGGTTTACCAGCTAACTACCTTCTCAGGTAGTTTCAGGAATCCTCTCTGCCCCACATTACTGCACTGTACTGCTATTGTACATCTTAGAGTACAGCGTGACAGGGGGCTTGAAAAGAAGTCTTCATCTCCCGTCGAGATGTAGCTTCCCGCCTCCGCAAAGGTCACCCCAGATGAAATTTGTATCCCGGTGATCAGGTGACTTACACCCAGCATTAGGGAGAGCGGGGCTGGTATGCCCTGGACGTAGAACTGAGCCGACGGGAGGAGGCAGCTGCAGAGCCGACATCCCTGCCAGACGTACATCCAGAACCAGTCCCCACTTCTGACCAGTCACCAAGGATATCCAGCAAAAGGGATATGTGTACCTAGACTCTGGGAGAGAGCTGCCTGAGACCAGCCGGTAAGGAGTTCCCCAATCCCAAGTAGATGTTCGGTTGATTTTTCCACCTGTAAACACCAGTTGATTTTTCCACGGTTGATTGTTTTTGAGGTTATCAAACACTCCTGCCAAAAATACATATTTTAGAAAGCCACAAGTTAACCCATGGGTAGAGTTGAGCGCGGTTCGTGGTTCATGGTTCTCCAGTTCGCGGTTCGAGTGATTTTGGGGGGTGTTCTAGTTAGAACTCGAACTCGATCTTTTTGCTAAAAGTTCGGTAGCTCGAGTTACGTTCGAGAACGGTTCTATCACTATAAATGTGGCTTTTCACAGTAAGTATGTGCACATGTTGCTATCTGCATGCGTCCTGCGTCCCCAGCACAATCCCTCTCCCTTTCCTACTCACCAATCACGGGCGTCTCGCTCCCCGACTGTCACAAATCTGCGGCGTCTTTTCCTCTTTAGAAAATGGCTGCCGCTTCATTAGTCAATTAGTTATTCCGTGCTTTCCCCGCCCACCGGCGCTTATTATTGGTTACAGTCAGACATGTCCCCAAGCTGAGTGACAGCTGTCTCACTGCAACTAATCACAGCCACCGGTGGGTGGGTCTATATCGTGCATTAAAATAAATAAATAAAAAAAATGTGGTTTCCCCCATATTTGATACCAGCCAGGATAAAGCCGCACGGCTGGAGGCTGATATTGTCAGGATGGAGAGTGCCACGGTATGGGGAGCCCACCACCCTAGCAATATCACCCTGCAGCTGCCCAGAATTGCCGCATCCATTAGGTACGATAGTCCTGGGACTCTACCCAGCTCATCCCGAAATGCCCTGGTGCGGTGGCAATTGGGGTAATAATGAGTTTAATCATGACAGGCATCTCTCCGAGATACCTTCCATGATTAAACTGTAAGTGAAAGTAAGAAACACACACCGCGAAAAATCCTTTATTTGGAATGAAAGACAAAAAAACAACCCTGGTTCACCCCTTTATTAATCCCAAAAATACCCCTCCAGGTCCGAAGTAATCCACACGACAAGGTCAACTCTGCTCTCTCAGGATGTAGTGGCTCCGTAACAATGAAGCAGAGACTTCAGTCAGCACAGCAGGCTTCAAGATTAGAAAATCTGCCTGTCTCTTTTGCAAGAAGCAATAGACTAGTGGATAAAGCGCCTGCCTAAGAAGCATAACGTCGGGAGTTCTAGTCCCGGTAAAGAATTTTTTTTTTTTCATTTATAATTTCAAATTATAATTATTATCTATTTATAAAGTGAAAGTAATTAAATACACACCGCAAAAAATCCTTTATTTGGAATAAAAGACAAAAAAACACAGTTTCACCATTTTATTAAAATCTTCCAATACCCCTCCAGGTCCGACGTAATCCACACGACACTGTCATCTCTGCTACAGAACACGAGTTCTCTGCATGAGCTTCACATAGCTTTAAATGATAACATGGTCAGCTGAGACTTCAGCAATCCAGACTTCAAGACTAACAAATGTGCCTATCATTCACATTAGAAGCAATGGCTGAGTGGATAGAGTGCTCACCTAGGGCGCATAAGGTTGTGAGTTCTAGACCCGGGAAATTTTTTTTATTTTTTATTTTTAATAAATTATATTTATAATTTATTTATAAATATAATTTAATTATGCACTGAAGTGAGGAGCCGGACATCAGCTGTGAGCTGTGAGCTCTCTCTCTCTCTATCTCTCTCCTTTCTCTCTCTCTCTCCTTTCTTTCTCTCCTTTCTCTCCTTTCCCTCTCTCCTGCCTCTCTCTCTCTTTCTCTCTCTCTCCTTTCTTTCTCTTCATTCTCTACTTTCTCTTCTTTCTCTTCTCTCTCTTCTTTCTCTCTTTCTCCCTTTCTCTCTCTCTCTCTTCCTTCTCTCTTTCTCTCCTTTCTCTCCTTTCTCTCTCTCCCCTTTCTCTCTCCTTTCTTTCTCTCTCTCCTTTCTCTCTCTCTCCTTTCTTTCTCTCTCTCTCCTTTCTCTCTCTCCTTTCTTTCTCTCCTTTCTCTCTCTCTTTCTCTCTCTCCTTTCTTTCTCTCATTTTTCTTTCTCTCTCTCATTTCTTTCTCTCCTTTCCCTCTCTCCTTTCTTTCTCTTCTTTCTCTACTTTCTCTTCTTTCTCTACTTTCTCTACTTTCTCTACTTTCTCTTCTTTCTCTTCTTTCTCCTCTTTCTCTCTCTCTCTCTCTCTCTCGCTCTCTCTCTCTCCGGCCAGCTAAACTATCAGCTGACGCTGTCGGGCAGGAGTCTGCACTGAAGTGTGTAGTTTGTTTTTTTGCACTGATGCATCAGCTGATTGTATAAAAGCCGTTTATACAATCAGCTGCTGTGTCATGTGAATCAGGCTCTTGAACCTGATACATCATCTGATCGCTTTGCCTTCCAGAAAACCGATCAGATGATATTGGATCCGGATTGGACGGCGCGGGACCCTTGACCCAGGATTACTGCGGAGAGGGGTTCTTTATTTCAATAAAGATGGAGTCACTAATTGTGTTGTGTTTTATTTATAATACAAATATTTTTCTGTGTGTTGTGGTTCTTTTTATCAGTACTAGAAATTCATGGTGGCCATGTCTAATATTGGCGTGCCACCATGAATTTCGGGCTTAGGGCTGGTTGATAATATACAGCTAGACCTAACCCCATTATTACCCAGCAAGCCACCCGTCAGCAGGGCAGCTGGAAGAGTTGGATACAGCGCCAGATGATGGCGCTTCTATGAAAGCGCCATTTTCTGGGGCGGCTGCGGACTGCAATTCGCAGCAGAGGGGCCCAGAAAGTTCAGGCCAACCTGTGCTGTGGATTCCAATCCCCAGCTGCCTAGTTGTACCTGGCTGGACACAAAAATATGGCGAAGCCCACGTCATTTGTTTTTTAATTATTTCATGAAATAATAAAAAAAGGGCTTCCTTATATTTTTGGTTCCCAGCCGGGTACAAATAGGTAGCTGGGGGTTGGGGGCAGCCCATAGGTGCCTGCTATACCTGGCTAGCATACAAAAATATGGCAAAACCCATGTCATTTGTTTTTGAATTATTTCATGAAATTCATGAAATATTTAATAAAAAAAGGGCTTCCCTATATTTTTGGTTCCCAGCCGGGTACAAATAGGCAGCTGGGGGTTTGGGGACAGCCCGTAGCTGCCTGCTGTACCTGGCTAGCATACAAAAATATGGCGAAGCCCAAATAATTTTTTGGGGGGGGGGGCAAAGAGTCCTGCATACAGTCCTGGATGGAGTATGCTGAGCCTTGTAGTTCTGCAGCTGCTGTCTGTCTGTATGGAGGAGAGCAGACAGCAGCTGCAGAATGGCAAGGCTCAGCATGCTCCATTCACTAGTGTATGCAGGAGAGCACACAGCAGCTGCAGAACTACAAGGCTCAGCATACTCCGTCCAGGACTGTATGCAGGAGTTTTTTGCCCACCAAAAAAATGACGTGGGCTTTGCCATATTTTTGTCTGGTAGCAAGGTACACCAGGCAGGTACGGGCTGCTCCCAACCCCCAGCTGCCTATTTGTACCCGACTGGGAACTAAAAATATAGGGAAGCCCATTTTTTTAATTATTTCACTTATTTCATGAAATAATTAAAAAACAAATGACGTAGGCTTCGCCATATTTTTGTGTCCAGCCAGGTACAACTAGGCAGCTGGGGATTGGAATCCGCAGCACAGGTTAGCCCGAGGTTTCTGGGCGCCTCTGCTACGAATTGCAATCCGCAGCCGCCCCAGAAAATGGCACATTCATAGAAATGCCATCATCTGGCGCTGTATTCAACTCTTCCAACAGCCCTGGTGACGGTGGCTTGCTGGGTAATAATGGTTAATACTGGCTTTGTTTTACTAGCTAGTATTAAGCCAGAGATTCTTAATGTCAGGTAAGTTTGACCCAGCCATTAAGAATCTCCAATAAAGGGTTAAAAAAGACACCACACAGAGAAAAAATACTTTAATAGAAATAAATACACAGACACATTAGAGACTCCATGTTTATTACTCCCTCACATCCCTCCACGATCCGGCTCTTCTGTCTTTTTTCTCCTTCAACACATGCAGCTCTGCTCTATCAGCGCTGCATAGGAAGAAGGTGGTGCTATTCTCCGAGCTGCTGCTTTTGAGCGGTGAGTCATAAATGGTACATTCTCTAAATGGGCTATAGTCAGCAGTGGGGTGCCGCAGGAATCTGTGCTTGGACCGATTCTTTATACTCTCTTTATTAATGACCTTGTGGATGGGATTGATAGTACAGTGTCAGTCTTTGCCGATGACACCAAACTATGTAGGATATTAAAAACTGACCTGGATAGTACAATATTACAAAAAGATCTGGATAAGATGTCAGAATGGGCAGATACTTGGCAAATGAGATTTAATGTTGATAAATGTAAAGTAATGCACCTAGGACGGAGTAATCCTATAGCTGCGTATACATTAAATGGAAGTAAACTCGGGACTACAGAACAGGAGAAGGACTTGGGTATTCTCATTACAAATAAGCTGAGCAGCAGCACTCAATGTCAAGCAGCAGCTGCTAAAGCAAACAAGATTTTAGGGTGTATAAAAAGAGAGATTAGATCCCGTGATCCCAACGTATTGTTACCCCTCTATAAATCACTTGTATGGCCACATCTGGAATACGGGATCCAGTTTTGGGCTCCACATTTTAAAAAGGACATTCAGAAGTTAGAGTCAGTTCAAAGGCGGGCAACTAGACTATTACAAGGAATGGAAGGCCTCCCATATGATGACAGGTTGAAAAAGTTAGATATGTTTAGCTTAGAAAAAAGACGTCTCAGAGGAGATCTCATTTATATGTATAAATACATGTGTGGTCAATATAAAGGACTGGCACATGACTTATTTCTTCCAAAGACAGTACTAAGGACCAGGGGGCACTCACTGCGAGTGGAAGAAAAGCGATTCCGACACCTAAATAGGAAAGGGTTCTTTACAGTTAGAGCGGTCAGACTGTGGAATACACTACCACAAGAGGTAGTAATGGCAGATACTATAACAGCTTTTAAAAAAGGGCTGGATGATTTCCTCAGTACACAAAACATTGTTGGTTATAAATGACTTAGTGACTAAATGTAGAACTGGTGGAGGAAGGTTGAACTAGATGGACCTAGGTCTTTTTTCAACCTAAGTAACTATGTAACTATGTAACTATGTGACGTCACCACTGACAAGCGCGTTGCTATAGCATCGGGGATCTCCGTTATCGACCGGCTGTGGCAGCCGGTTTATAACGGAATGGGGAAGCAGACCAGGAACCCAACCGTGTGCCAGAGCATGTCCCCGGTACACGGTGATACACAAACGATCACCGCGTACTGGAGAGATGCACTCACAGGTCCTACATGACGCGTCATAGTCATCTGACCAGTCTATAGCCAATGAGATAACAGACACGTGACTGGTCATCCAGGGAAGAAAAAGAGGCTACTCACTCTGTAAGTGGCAATAACTTTATTCTGCGATTGCAGACAAATACAGGAGCAGTGGGGAGAGGGAGGAATGCAGCGACGGGGAGCGGACAACAGCCTGTTTCGCGCTGGTAGCGCTTTGACGAGTCAGGACTCGTCAAAGCGCTAGCAGCGCGAAACAGGCTGCTGTCCACTCCCCGTCCCTGCATTCCTCCCTCTCCCCACTGCTTCTGTATTTGTCTGCAATCGCAGAATAAAGTTATTGTCACTTACAGAGTGAGTAGCCGCTTTTTCTTCCCTGGATGATCGGATTCTTCACTACACCGCATGCTGAGCACCACTCTGCAAGGCACCTTCAATACAGGCGCACGTGAAGTCCAGGATCAGCTGTTTTCCACTGAACTGTGAGTACGGCTCCACTACCCGGCACAATTGCTCTGCAGTGCCAGACCCTCCTCCATAACTAGACACGTGACTGGTCACATGGCTATTTTGACGTCACGATAGGTCCTGCATCACTGCTGGCAGTGCTGGTTACCGGAAGGATTCAGCAATCATCGGATGGAATAGCGGCAGGAGACAGAGTGCAGGACGCGTTGCGGGGACCGGTAAGTGTTATGGCAATGTTTATTAACTGTATGTGTACATTTATAATGTGTTTTTATGTGTTTGTGATTGCCTCCCATTATTTCCTATGGGTTCGAGTGGCTCGCCGAACCGAACTCGAACGAGACCTCCGTTTGGCGAACCAAGTTCGATCCGAACCACGACCGGTTTGCACATCTCTACCCGTGGGTCAAAATATGTGGTTTTTGAAAATAAACTTGATTTCAGAGAAATAAAGGGTATAATAAGACAAAAATGCATTTGTCCTGTCAGGGACACATGGTCTGCCAAACTATACATAAGTTGTTTATCATATAACTTATGAGAATGGAATATAATGAACATTGATTGTCTTCAATAGAGAAGAGACAAAATGGCTGAACTCAGAAAATAGTGTCTTCTTTAACATGAGTAACAGGTGCCAGACCGAACCTGAACCCCCTGACCCCCTGGGTTCCACAGTTACCAGTATGTAATTTTAGCATTTTACTACCTTATCTGAGTATAACGTGGTCAGACACATCCTGTTTAGTTTATAAACGAGAGAAACTAAAAAAGTATATGCGTTGAATGCAAAAATTGACAAAGATTAGAAGGAAGAGGGACTCTGATACACCCTGTATTAGACATAAAGGAGGGCCTCATACACATTCTGTTAAAATTATTATGTAGTGGGACTCCTAGACTCATAAAGCATATGCACTAAGTGCA
Source organism: Anomaloglossus baeobatrachus (assembly GCF_048569485.1). NCBI lineage: Eukaryota > Metazoa > Chordata > Amphibia > Anura > Aromobatidae > Anomaloglossus > Anomaloglossus baeobatrachus. Next base: position 97,312,960 of record NC_134360.1, on the reverse strand, counting down.
AAGGCTGCCAAAACTTAAAAGACGGAACTGCAATACACCCAGGAAGACATGTGAAGGAGGGCCTCAGAAAACATTTTTTTCCAACTTTTAATGAGGGGGACTCCTCAACTGGTAAAGCCTATGCATTTAGTGCAAGGGCTGAAAAACATTTACCCCTTGGGAGTATACATCTATATATCAAAGAGAATTATAGCGGTAGGCCTCATACACATTATGAAAAAATTATAAAAGGAGGGTATCATACACACCCTGGAAATATTAACAGTGAGGGTCACATGATAACCCTCTAAAAATTATGAGTGAGGGATGCCTGTTTACCTAATTAAAATTTGGAGCAAGGGCTGCCTGATGATCCTCTAAAAACGTTAAGCGAAGACCGCATGTTTGCCCTCTTAAAATTTGGAGTGAGGGGTACTTTGCACGATGCGACATCGCTACTGCGATGTCGTCGGGGTCAAATCGAAAGTGATGCACATCCGGCGCCAGTAACGACGTCGCAACGTTTAAAGCCTAGATGTGCCGATAAACGATTGCAAAAGCATCGTAAATCGGTGATCTGTGTAGTGTCGGTCATTTTCATAATTTCGCTGCAGCGACAGGTACGATGTTGTTTCTCGTTCCTGCGGCAGCACACATCGCTGTGTATGAAGCCGCAGGAGCGAGGAACATCTCCTTACCTGCCTCCACCGGCTATGCGGAAGGAAGGAGGTGGGCGGGATGTTTACGTCCCGCTCATCTCCGCCCCTCCGCTTCTATTGGCCGCATGCCGTGTGACGTCGCTGTGACGTCGCACAATCCGCCCCCTTAGGAAGGAGGCGTGTCGTCGGCCAGAGCGACGTCGCAGGGCAGGTAAGTGCGTGTGAAGCTGCCGTAGCGATAATGTTCGCTACGGCAGCTATCACAAGATATCGCATGTGCGACGAGGGCGGGTACTATCGCGCTCGGCATCGCTATCATTGGCTAGCAATGTCGCAGCGTGCAAAGTACCCCTAAGAGTTGCCTGATGACCCTCTAAAAATGTAAATCAAGGCTATTTCCAAACATTTTGAGCGAGGTCCACCTCTGTACCCTTTTAACATCAGGAAAGAGTGCCACCTGATGATGACCCACTTAAAATTTGGAGCAAGGGCGCATGATAACCTTCTAAAAATTTTGAGCTAATACTGCCTTCTTACCAACTTATAATTTGGAGTGAGAGTTGCCTTTTTAACCTCTTAAAATTTGGCACAAGGGCCACCTGATGACCCTCTAAAAATTTTGAGAGAAAACTGCCTGGTTTCCCTCTAAAAATTTGGAGTAAGGGCCACCTGACGACCCACCAAAAATCTGGAGTATGGTCCACCTGATGACCCTCTAAAAATTTGGAGCAAAGACCACCTGATGACCCTCTAAAAAGTTTGAGCAAGGGCAGCATGATGACCCCATTGATATGGTAGAGGAGAAAGAAACTATGAACTGTATACCATTTTTGGGTGGGAGAGGGTGCATGGGAATTCACCAGAAAGAAAAGGAATATTTAAATTGGCTTTAGGTTGTGTTGCTGTCATCCAGTGGGGTTGAGAGGTCTGAGCCAATCCAGGCATTATTCATTTTGATAAGAGTCAGCCTGTCAGAATTTTAAGTTAACAGATGGATGCACCCATCAGTTATTATGTCCCCAGTGGCATTAAAAATCAGCTCTGACAAAATGCTAGCTGCAGGGCAGGCCAGTAGAGGGACAGTTCATGCCAAATGCCCAGCTTGGATACCCAATAGTTGTACTGCACAGAGGAATCACGCAGGACACTGGTATGGATGGCTAGGTAGTTCTTTACCATCTTTCAAAACTTTTTCTTCCTTGTCAGACTAACCTGCACATCAGGGCCTGGGCGCTGGGAGGGTCTAATGAAACTGTCCCAGACCTTTGATAGTGTTCCCCTACCTCTGTTGGACCTGGTGTGTATCTCCCTCATCTTTCCTCCTTGGTTGCCCAAGAAACTATGACCACTGCTTCCAGCATAGTCAGATGGGAAATTTTTGTACTAATTGTTCGAATAGGGCCTTCTGGTATTGCACCTTTTCACTAGCCCTCTCCACTGCTGGAATGACAGATGGAAAGTTCTCCTTGTAGTGTGGGTCAAGAAAAGTGAACAAACAATAATCAGTGTTAGCCAAATGCGTAAAAAGTGAAGTTCACATTAAAGGCAGTGGGACATAAAGTCAGCCATGTGTGCCAGACTCCGAACAGGCAAGACTTCCCTGTCTCCACCAGGAGTACAACTCTCCATCGCTTCCTCCCTCTTCCTCCTCTTCGGCCTTTTTACGCTGAGTAGACAGGTTGAAACTGATGTGGGTAGTACCTTAATTTGTGCAGGTAACCATCTCCTGTTAGTCCTCCTCAGCCTTCTCCTCATTATCACCCAATCTGCGCTGACAAGATGAAATGAGGCTGGGTTAGGTAGTATCAACCTGTGTACTTCTTTTTCCTATCTCCACCTGGTCTGCATGGAAAGCTTCCTCATTAATTGTGAGCAGCGAGCATTTGAGTAGACACAGAAACAGAATGGTTACGCTGATAATGGCGTCATCACCTCTCACCATCTTGGTTGATTCCTCTTTTGTAAAACCTCACAGATGTCAGACGTCCATGGCCACTCGTCAGTTGTTATGTACGGAGGCTAACCAGAATACCGACGGACATTTTGGAGCTGGTATTCAACTACTGCCGTCTGCTGTTCACAAAAACTTGCCACCATGTGTAATGTGGAGTTCCAGCGTCTGGGCATGTCGCACACGAGTCGGTGACCTGGCACTTACAAGCGCTGCTGCAGCATTGCCAGACCGGCGACAGATGTAGCTGACATGTGGAAATGGGCACACACACGGTGTACCTTCACAAGTAGTTCAAGCAAATCTGAATCAGTTTTCAGAAACTGCTAAACCTTTAAATTGGGCATGTGGACTTTTAGTTTTCTGTTGCAGCAGCAAGGACTCTAAGGCAGGGTTCCCCAACTCCAGTCCTCGAGGGCAGCCAACAGTGCATGTTTTCAGGATTTCCTTAGCATTGCATGGGTGTTGGAATCATCAACTGTGCAGGTGATTAAATTATCACACGTGCAATACTAAGGAAATCCTAAAAACATGCACTGTTGGCGGCCCTTGAGGACTGGAATTGGGGACCCATGCTCTAAGGGGTACTTTGCACACTACGACATCGCAGGTGCGATGTCGGTGGGGTCATGTCGAAAGTGACGCACTTCCTGCGTCGCTCTCGACATCGTACTGTGTAAATCCTAGATGATACGATTAACGAGCACAAAAGCGTCGTAATCGTATCATCGGTGTAGCGTCGATGAATTCCATAATTACGCCGACGCGACGGTCCGATGTTGTTCCTCGCTCCTGCGGTAGCACACATCGCTGTGTGTGAAGTCGCAGGAGCGAGGAACATCTCCTACCGGCGGCATATGCGGAAGGAAGGAGGTGGGCGGGATGTTTACATCCCGCTCATCTCCGCCCCTCCGCTCCTATTGACTGCCTGCTGTGTGACGTCACAGTGACGCCGCACGACCCGCCCCCTTAATAAGGAGGCGGTTCACCGGCCAGAGCGACGTCGCACGGCAGGTAAGAGCATGTGAAGCTGCCGTAGCGATAATGTTCGCTACGGCAGCTATCACAATGATATCGCAGCTGCGATGGGGGCGGGGACTATCGCGCTCGGTATCGCAGCATCGGCTTGTGATGTTGTAGTGTGCAATGTACCCCTAAGGCTAGGGCCCCACTTTGCGTTTCCACCTGCGTTTTTGGTGCTTTTTAGGTCCGTTTTGAGAAGCACCTTTTTCATGCCAAAAGGCATGCGTTTTGATTTTCCAGCAAAGTCTATGGAAAATGGGGATTTCTGTACCCCACTTTGCGTTTTAAAACGCTGCGTTTAATTTGCATATTTTGTGGCAAAAACTATGCGTTCAAAGAAGCTACATGTCAATTGTTTTTGCCATTTTGGGTGCGTTATGCTAACATTGAAGTCTATGAGAAATGGCAAAAACCAAGATTCCAGTAAATTCCTGCGTTTTACCTGCTTTTCCAGTGCAGAAAACATGCGTTTTGGACTTCAAAAACGCATGCTTTTTGGACATCAAAATAATGATTTCATATGTCCCTTTACACACACACACATAGTTCGACAATTAAAAATAAGAATTTTAATAAATTATTGCAATTTTTCCATTAAATATCATATTATCGCTATAATTTCATTAAATTACCGTATTTTTCGCTTTATAAGACGCACCAGATTATAAGACGCACCCCAAATTTAGACATAAAAAAAGGTAAAAAAAAAGAAAAATGGGGTCCGTCTTATACTCCGGTGTTCTCTTACCTTAGGGTGGCAGCAGTGGTGGTGAAGCAGGGTCACAGGAGGCACAGGTTGTGCTGGCAGGCACAGCGGGTCAGTGGCAGGGGGTCCGTGGTGGCAGGAGCCGCGGGGTCCGTGGTGGCGGCAGCAGCGGCGGCGGGTGAGTCGTGCAGCAGGCCGGTGCAGTGAGTTTCCCAGTGTCCGCGGTCCCGGTTCAAATGATGGCTCAGTGGTTGCAGCGGCGGTGACAGCTCAGTGGTGGCAGCGGCGGTGACAGCTCAGTGGTGGCAGCAGCGGTGACAGCTCAGTGGGGGCAGCGGCGGTGACGGCTCAGTGGTGGCAGCGGCGTTGACGGCTCAGTGGTGGCAGCGGCGGTGATGGCTCAGTGGTGTCAGCGGCGACTGCTCAGTGGTGGAGCAGACCGATGCCGTGTTTTCCCAGTGTGTCCGCGGTCCCAATTCAAGTGATGGTGCCCGGAGCGACGCATGCGCACATGGAGCTCTCATCCAAGGGCTCAATCTGCGCATGCACTGACTCCCGGAGCAGCGCGTGCACAGATGGAGCTCTCATCCAAGAGCTCCATCTGCTCACGCGCCGGCTCCCGCTCCCGGCCCCAGCATTTGAAAGTGGTACCGTGGACAAACTGGGTAACTTGCTGCACAGCCGCCCGCCCGGTACACACAGAGTGGCAGTCAGCAGGCTGCCCGCCCATCCTGCATGCAAGCGGCCGGGTACCTGTGCTTGCGTGTGGGTGGCAGCCAGGTGCTTGTGTGAGGGCGACAGCCATCTGCCGCCGCACGGGCACCCGACCGCCAGCCGCACACAGCGCCCGGCCGCCAGCCGCACACAGCCACGGATACCCGGCCGCACACAGCGCCCGGCCGCCGGCCGCACACAGCCACGGGTACCCAGCCGCACACAGCGGCCGGCCGCCGGCCGCACACAGCGCCTGGCTACCGGACGCACAGAGCCACGAGTACCCGACTGCCACTGCACGCAAGCACAGGTACCCGGCCGCTTTCACGCAGCCACAGGCACCCGGCCGCCCGATCGCCGCACAGACAGGACCCCTAGGTACTGCTATATTCAGATTATAAGACGCACCCCCCATTTCCTCCCAAATTTTTGGGAGGAAAAGTGCGTCTTATAAAGCGAAAAATACGGTAAGCTATATTTTCTCAAAAATATAGATTTGTTTCTTTTTTTCCAATTTTTTCATTGAGTTTGACTATTTAAACTTTATTTAGCTGTGTCATGATGTTCAGAACGCATCTATCAAAACGCAGGTGGAAAAGCAGGTATAAAGCGCTGAAAACGCATCTAAAAAGCGGTAAATATGCATGCATTTTCAGCGCTAAATTTCTGAAAAAGGCAACTTTGGTCAAATCAATTAAACCCAAAATGTGCATTTAGAACTGCAAGTAGGAGAACGCAAAGTGGGGTCCTAGCCTAAGGCAATAATCCCTGCTTAGAAGCCTCTAACGGCTGCTTCTCACTTGCGAGTTTCTCGCAGTAGAGCAATGCGAGAAAATCTCGCATTGGAATCGGACACATGTTAGTGAATGATTCAGCTCTCATCTGCGATTTTTTTCTCAGTCCAAATCGGACTGAGAAAAAAATCGCAGCGTGCTGCTTTTTTGTGAGTTTCTCGAACCATTTTTCTCAATAATTCCGTATGGAAGCGGATTAAAAGAAGGATCACACACACGCACCAGTGTTCACATTTGCGAGTGTGGCAGGAACTATGCTCATTAAATATTCAACAGATGAATGTGACATCACATTCCCAAAGGTAAATTAACTGACACATGTGTAATCACTTTTATCTAGTTAAGATGTTGCAGGAAACTAGCATCGCAAACGCGGCACACACGCGTTGCACACGCGAGCAAAATCAATAATTTATTCAGAAAAAGCATTGCACTTGCGTTGCACTCGGACCTAACGTGAACTAAAATCAGCCGAGTTTTTTTCAGCCCAGTCCGACCGATTTTACTCGCATAGATGTGTTTCCAGCCTTATACACTATCCCTTTTCCAGCAGCTCTGGTTGTAGGTTCAGTGGTGAGAGTCACAGATCTGTCTGGTCTGTTATAACTTTCAACAACTCTGTGGAGGTGAGCTGCTTGTTGCCCAAACAAATTAGTTTCAGCAAAGACTTTTGCAGCTTCATCGAGGTACTGCTGCAGTGCTTCCAGCTTGCGACAATTTGGAGATAGAGGATGAGATGGATGAGTGGGCACAGGAAACCCTGATGAAGCTAGGGCTCGCAGTCTTCAGTTTAAGTAGCATGTGTGCTGTTCCAGTGTCTGCATCAATTCTGGCCTCCACATGGTTCACTAAGGCTGCTTTCACACCTCCGGTTTTTCCCCGTAACAGCAGCGGTGGTGTCCCACCTCACCACACACACCGTGGGTGGTGTCACAAACCTATTACGGCCTAGCCCGTACATCTACATCCCCCATTTTATTCAGCGTGTCCGCGAGACCCCCGGGGTCCGGAGACCCTCGAGCCACCACCCCTGAAGGTCTAGATCCGAGCAGCGTCGGCTGCTAGCACAGTGGCAACACACCCTGAAACTTGGCGTCACGAACAGGAAACTTACCTATCCACTTACCTTGTGGAAGTGCGCCTTGTGTGTCGCCCTGGGATAAGGGGTACTCAGTAGAGATGAGCGAACCAGTCCCGGTTCGGCTCGAGGTCGGTTCGCCGACGGAGGTCCCGTTCGAGTTCGGTTCGTCGAACGTTCGACGAACCGAACTCGAACCGCATAGGAAACAATGGCAGGCATTCACAAACACATAAAAACACCTAGAAAACACCCTCAAAGGTGTCCAAAAGGTGACAAACAACTCACAACACAACACAAACACATGTGAAAGTGACAAGGACATATACTCATGCGAAAACAAAAGAGCTGGACAAGGAAAAAGAGGAGGACACACAGATATATGAGTATATGCAAGGAAACATCGATGCCATTACTGTGCAACTTGAGCCCCGCTCATTTTAGGCTTCCAATCTGGATAAATTGCCTGAGCTCGACACGTACGCCTTGGGGATCTTGTCGTGACCTGCAGCCAGCGTTCTCTCGGAACCTAAGACAGGTGCTGCTGGGGGTCTGCTGGCAGATAAGCTGCTGCTGGGGGTCTGCTGGCAGATAAGCACACGTGTCTGTCCACTGACAATGTGGACATGGCTCTCAGAGGACTTTTCTTCCCCTGGGTCAGCCAGGGGATGGGAAAGGCACACGTATTTTTGAGAGTGCTTCATGCAAAGCTTCTTTTTCATTTTGAAAATTGGGTCAACTGATGCCAGTCAAGTGGGGTGTGTGGCCCAATTAGTGGCAACGAGGGAGACTGTGGTTGGAGTCCCCTCGCTGTGTTTCTAAAAGACAAAAAAGATGAACAAGTCATGGCTCTCAGAGGACTTTTCTTCCCCTGGGTCAGCCAGGGGACGGGAAAGGCACGCGTATTTTTGAGAGTGCTTCATGCAAAGCATCTTTTTCTTTTTCAAAAGGGGGGTCAACCGATGCCAGTCAAGTGAGGTGTGTGTGGCCCAATTAGTGGCAACGAGGGAGACTGTGGTTGGAGTCCCCTCGCTGTGTTTCTAAAAGACAAAAAAGATGAACAAGTCATGGCTCTCAGAGGACTTTTCTTCCCCTGGGTCAGCCAGGGGACAGGAAAGGCACGCGTATTTTTGAGAGTGCTTCATGCAAAGCATCTTTTTCTTTTTCAAAAGGGGGGTCAACCGATGCCACTCAAGTGAGGTGTGTGTGGCCCAATTAGTGGCAACGAGGGAGACTGTGGTTGGAGTCCCCTCGCTGTGTTTCTAAAAGACAAAAAAGATGAACAAGTCATGGCTCTCAGAGGACGTTTCTTCCCCTGGGTCAGCCAGAGGACGGGAAAGGCATGCGTATTTTTGAGAGTGCTTCATGCAAAGCATCTTTTTCTTTTTCAAAAGGGGGGTCAACCGATGCCAGTCAAGTGGGGTGTGTGTGGCCCAATTAGTGGCAACGAGGGAGACTGTGGTTGGAGTCCCCTCGCTGTGTTTCTAAAAGACAAAAAAGATGAACAAGTCATGGCTCTCAGAGGACGTTTCTTCCCCTGGGTCAGCCAGGGGACGGGAAAGGCACGCGTATTTTTGAGAGTGCTTCATGCAAAGCATCTTTTTCTTTTCAAAAGGGGGGTCAACCGATGCCAGTCAAGTGGGGTGTGTGTGGCCCAATTAGTGGCAACGAGGGAGACTGTGGTTGCAGTCCCCTCGCTGTGTTTCTAAAAGAACCAAAATGCACAAATCATGGCTCTCAGAGGACGTTTCTTCCCCTGGGTCAGCCAGGGGACGGGAAAGGCACACGTATTTTTGAGAGTGCTTCATGCAAAGCATCTTTTTCTTTTTCAAAAGGGGGCTCAACCGATGCCAGTCAAGTGGGGTGTGTGTGGCCCAATTAGTGGCAATGAGGGAGACTGTGGTTGGAGTCCCCTCGCTGTGTTTCTAAAAGAACCAAAATGCACAAATCATGGCTCTCAGAGGACGTTTCTTCCCCTGGGTCAGCTAGGGGACGGGAAAGGCACGCGTATTTTTGAGAGTGCTTCATGCAAAGCATCTTTTTCTTTTTCAAAAGGGGGGTCAACCGATGCCAGTCAAGTGGGGTGTGTGTGGCCCAATTAGTGGCAACGAGGGAGACTGTGGTTGGAGTCCCCTCGCTGTGTTTCTAAAAGAACCAAAATGCACAAATCATGGCTCTCAGAGGACGTTTCTTCCCCTGGGTCAGCCAGGGGACGGGAAAGGCACGTGTATTTTTGAGAGTGCTTCATGCAAAGCATCTTTTTCTTTTTCAAAAGGGGGGTCAACCGATGCCAGTCAAGTGGGGTGTGTGTGGCCAAATTAGTGGCAACGAGGGAGACTGTGGTTGGAGTCCCCTCGCTGTATTTCTAAAAGAACCAAAATGCACAAATCATAGCTCTCAGAGGACGTTTCTTCCCCTGGGTCAGCCAGGGGACGGGAAAGGCACGCGTATTTTTGAGAGTGCTTCATGCAAAGCATCTTTTTCTTTTTCAAAAGGGGGGTCAACCGATGCCAGTCAAGTGGGGTGTGTGTGGCCCAATTAGTGGCAACGAGGGAGACTGTGGTTGGAGTCCCCTCGCTGTGTTTCTAAAAGAACCAAAATGCACAAATCATGGCTCTCAGAGGACGTTTCTTCCCCTGGGTCAGCCAGGGGATGGGAAAGGCACGCGTATTTTTGAGAGTGCTTCATGCAAAGCATCTTTTTCTTTTTCAAAAGTGGGGTCAACTGATGCCAGTCAAGTGGGGTGTGTGTGGCCCAATTAGTGGCAACGAGGGAGACAGTGGTTGGAGTCCCCTCGCTGTGTTTCTAAAAGACAAAAAAGAGGAAGAAGTCATGGCTCTCAGAGGACGTTTCTTCCCCTGGGTCAGCCAGGGGACGGGAAAGGCACGCGTATTTTTGAGAGTGCTTCATGCAAAGCATCTTTTTTTTTTTCAAAAGGGGGGTCAACTGATGCCAGTCAAGTGGGGTGTGTGTGGACCAATTAGTGGCAACGAGGGAGACTGTGGTTGGAGTCCCCTCGCTGTGTTTTACATGCTTTTAGAAGGGCATGACATGGCTTAGAGGTTGACTTTCAGCATCTGGAAACTGTTGGCTACCAAAATGCTGCCTTTCCAACCTTTTTAACCGAGGGTTTTCGAGACCTTATGCTCATCGCAGTGCCCCAAGAGCCGATGCCCAGGCGCCACTCCTTCTCCAACAAAGGCGTGCACGCGCTACACCAGCATGTCGCACTAAACATCACTGATTCCTTGAGAAACTCTGTGTGACAGGGTGCATTTTACCACAGATAATTGGCCCAGTAAGCATGGACAGGGGCGTTACATGTCGCTGACTGGGCAATGGGTTACTGTGGGGAGAGATGGAGAAGGGTCTGCTGTACAAGTCTTGCCGTCCCCACGAGTTGTGTCAATCCTTCTGTATGTAGAAGTTAATACACTGCTTCTGCCTCTTCAACCTTGTGTGGGTCCTCCACCTTGGCCCAAACCCTGTGTGGTCAGGCCACCCTTCCTTGTAACTGCGCACAAGGAATACCACACACCTCCTTACTATGCTGGCAGCAGAGCTCAATGCCATCAGGCGGTCAAAGGTTTACTTTGAAATGTATGGGAAATGTGAGTCACACCGCTGAGAAGTTGTGGACGGTTAGCTCTGGAGACCGAGTTTAATCAATGGTTGTCTCCACTCAACCAGCAGCCAGGGAAGGCCGGGTGCGACAATGATGCAAACATGGGTGCGGCCTTTCGCTGTGACAATGTGACACACGTGCCTTGTGTGGCTCACGTGTTGAACCTGGTTGTCCAGCAATTTTTAAAGCACTATCCTGGCCCACATGGCCTTCTGCAGAGAGCACGGTGTAACGCCTTCCTTGATCCACACACTCAGATGGGCTGTAAATGATAGGCTAGAGGGAAGCCACTCACCAAGCAGGACCCCTAGAACCCTGAAACCCTTTAACCCCTATACAGGGATTAGGAATTACACAGGGCCCAAGGTGATCAATACCTGTGTAAGGCTGCAGTTCCAGAGAATAGTAGTCAGGCAGGGTCAAAACATTAATTGAGTAACAGGAACAGAATGGGACGGCCAGGACTTAATCAGAAAACAAGCAGAGGTGAAATGCGGATCGGCCAACAAGGTACATAAACCCAAGCAGGAAAAGTAGTCAGGTAACAAGCACACAAAATCATAAAACTGAACTGGGGGTAAAAGTAACCAGAGGTTCATAGCTATGTCTGGCAGTGGTCTGCAGACAGGATGGTCATAAAAAACGGTGTGGTGTCTTCCCATTGGTTGTAGCTGAATGATGGTACTTCATCTGTGAGATACCCACCAGCTACATTCAGCCAGAGATTCTGCATCTGTCAAGGTAATGCAGCCCAGTGGGTAAGCATAACCTGCGTCCACCTGCGCCGCTGGCATCGACTCCTCTCCCATCATCAGCACTATGCATGAAAGGAACACGTTGTCACCTGGCGACCGGAGTACAAATTGACGGAGCGGACTCCGTTGGTGACTTAACAGCCGTGTGCGGCAATGATGCAAACCTGGCTGCGGGCCATCGTCAGGGCAATGTGAGACACGTGCCTTGTATGGCTCACGTGTTGAACCTAATTCTCCAGCAATTTTTAAAACACCATCCCGGCCTACATGGCCTTGTGCAGCGGGCACGCTCGCTATGTGCTCACTTCCATCGTGCGCACACAGGAGCTCAACAACTTTCGTCGCTACAGAAGTCTTTAGGTCTGGTGGTTAAACACCTGAAATGCGATGTGCCAACACGCAGGAATTTTAATCTGCACATGTTGCAGCGTTTGTGGCAGCACCGCCGAACCCTGCTGCAATACGTTATGACATATAGCCTGGGATAACTTGATCCAGAGGTGGTGCAGATTACGCTGCTGGAGTGGTGTCAGATCAAGGACCTATGCACCCTTCTACACAGTTTACAAATGTCGATGAAGATGTTTAGCACTGGCGATGCCATTCTCAGCGTGACAATTCTGGTCATCTACATGATGGAGCACACTGTAATTATTATTCGGAGTCAGGTGTTGGGACAAGAGGAAGGGGAGGAAGTACAGGAGGAGTCATATGCGGAAGTGATAACAAGATCTACGAGGTTCAGATGGTCAGCGGCACCTAGACGGCAGTCATGGTGAGGGAGAGGGATTAACAAGGGCGCATAGTATCAGCAAAAAGTGTTGAGGAAGGTGCAGGAGCCCATGAAGAAATGGAGGACGAACTGGCGATGGGCATGGAAGACTCAGCAGATGAGTGAGAGATTGCTCACATTTCGGTTGTGCGAGGTTGTGGGGAGAGGGCAGAGGAAGGAGGCACGATTCTCACCTCTCTGCCACCAACACACCAATGACTTGGTCCTCCTGGATGCACAAGACACATGAGCGCCTTCTTGCTGCACTACCTACAACATGACCCTCGGATTGTACGAATTCAAAGTAATCCTGACTACTGGGTTGCCACACTGTTAGATCCCCGGTACAAGACAAAATTTGGCAAAATAATTCCTGCCATAGAAATGGACGCACGTATACAGGAGTATCTGCAGAAGGTGGTACGCAATCTTAGATCTGCTTTTCCACTAAACACCAGTGCTGCACAGAGTGAATCTCAACGCTTTGTCATGGATAGGAGGAAATGGTCTTTTACTTGTCCACATCTGAGGGACCGAGGGCTGGCTGCTGTGCTGAGATGGCGTTGAGTACGGTGTCCCTGCAGAGTTGCACTTTTGGTCATATACAAAATGAGTTGAAAAAGGACAGATGCTGGTGGAAAGGGGAACAGGTGTGTTGGAAAGGGGAAAAAAGTTTTTGTCCGTGGATTTGGTGGTTAAGCAACAGTAACATTTGCTGAAGAAACACCATCTGTTACAGTGGGACTGGCAGATTTGGATAAGGTAGTATATACTATGTTACCACTATATACCGAAAATTATTAAGAAAAGAAAGAGAAAGGTATATATCCCCATCAGCAGTCAGTGTCCACCGTGCTCCCAGATGGAAAAGGAGAGGTTGGCAACTGGAAGGTTTGGTGGAGGATACAGAGCTGTGTGGCTATGAAACTAATAGTAGCCTGAACCGAGTTAGACGCCATTCGAATCTGGAGACTGGGAGCCCTGTTAGCGTCACAGGGTCCACATGCCCACCCAGCCCAGGAACTCACTGTTAACAACACAGGGGCCATTGAGTACGCTGACCGTGTGCGTAGGGGCCACACCTGTGGACAGCAGGTGCATCAGCAGCAGCAGGCCTGTTAATGCCACTGGGCTGCACAAGCAGGACTGGTAGGACAGGAGCTGGTCTTAACCGTTCTGCGTTACCAACTGTGGTGGCGGCCTGCATCGACGCCCTATCCCTGCCTACCTCTGGCCTAAAGCCGCAATGGGTTCAACACATGGAGGTGTGCTCTTTCGGAGCATAATAGAAGACTGCGCACCTCCTTGTTGGCTCCAGCCCCTTTTATAACCTGGGTCCGCCCCAAACCAGGGTGAACCACAATGCACCTCCTGGAGACAAAAGCAGAGTGACACGTCATGAGTGGCATAACTAGCGTCCTATTTGGAACCGCAACTTCAATGATGACCTCATGGCTGCCATGACCCAAACACCTCACCAGTCATCGTCTGACCATCAATAATGCGGTGACAAGTCATAGGGGCGGGCCTCTGCAAGCCATTTGGGAGTGGCCTGGCCACATTGTCAGGACACCTGATGCCCTGCGGTTTATATGGGACCCCCACATCAGGGGCAGGGCCAAAGAGTTCATTACCGGATATAGTCTCTGATGCAGTAAGTGCCTGAGCATGCTCAGTAGCATGAAATACAGTGTCTGAAAAAAGACTATCAGCTTTATGCTGTCTAGGCACAACACAGGACCTAGACACGGCACGGAGTGCAAGTACCTGTGCAAAGAGGCTTTTTGCACTAAGTGTGGGAGCATGCGCTGTATCCCGAAATGAAGACTTAGCCTCAGCAATGGCACAGTCAGGCTGAGCATACTCACTAGGCGAAACACTGTAGTTAGGCTGCGGCTGGGGTAAATCGGCACACGCATGCGCACTAGCTGCCTCTCCACACTTAGACGTGGAGGAGAAAGCAGCCATCTGGACAACCCAAGGCCCAGCCCTAAATGGCAGCTGATGCCTGGGCGCAAATGAAACTGCAGCAGGCTTCAGGTTACAGGTTTTGTAACAACAAATACCATCCAAAAGAACAGGTGTACTTCTTCCCATGGATAATCTGATATGATCCTGTTTTTCACGGACACAACCATCGCTAACAAATGTAGATGAGGCCAAAACAGCAGCTGCTTCAATGGATCTGAAGTGCTCCATAAAACGGCCTCTCCTCCACCCCAATTTCAAGATCCCAAATACTCCATTCCTGGTGTCAATCCAATCGCACTTGCTTCCTAACAGCTCTCAAGTTTCCATCAGCCCTGCTGAGTATGGGGTAACAGAGATGGTTGAGTTTGCATAGCTGTTCAGTCGCACTATAGCCTGCGAATCAGAGGTCTGCTCCAAAGCTGCAATGAGTACAGACAAGGAAGTTATTATTATTTTTATTATTATTGATTTATAGTATAATTATTATTATAGATTGATTTATAGAGCACCATTGATTCCATGGTGCTGTACATGAGAAGGGTGTTACATACAGAATACATATACAAGTAACTATAGACAGACTGGTACAGAGGGAAGAGGGACCTGCGCTTGCGGGATTACATTCTAAAGGATTTTTGGGAGGAGACAGTAGGAGTGGTGTAGGTTGAGCGTCAAGTACATATGGTGGTGGTTTCATTGAAGGTTATAGTCATTTCTGAACAGATGAGTTTTCAGATTCAGTTTAAAGCTTGCGGGTGTAGCAGATAATCTGACGTGTTGAGGTAGCGAGTTCCATGAGACAGGGGAAATGATCTGCGCAGATGGCCAGAAGCTTTGTGAGTGGGATCCAGGCCCCGATGAAGAAGGTGCTGAGCCTAATCTACACCCTCATTTCCAAAAAGTCAATCCTCCTGGTGGAGACAATGGGGAACATGATGAGGAGCACAGATACCTGATTGGAATGACAACTTTACTATTCGGTCAGGGCAGGAAGAGGTTTTCTCGGAGGACTCAGGACGAGGGGAATGAAAACACACAGGGTTATTGATGAGGTTGGAGACCACACTTACTGTCAAACCAAAGTCAGCCAGTCGATGAGGTCAGCAGAGGAGGTGGAGGAGGATGCTACTGACGACGAGGTTACGTTGCGTCTTCCTGGCCAGAGACAAAGTACTGGAAGCAAGTCAACAACTGAATCCTGGACCACAACTTTGACTCTGAGCAGAAGTCGTGTTGGCTATGCAGGTCGCATGGGCTGTAAGCCTTGCCTAGCCTGTGAATTTATGGACATCGCAAAGGATCACCCAAGTCATGGAATCTGTAAGATTTGTCAACAATCTGTAAGTAGAAGGCAAAAACTCACACCTTTGAGTAGTTCCTCCTTGAAGTGTCACATGGATATGAATTGATAGCGTGAAGGTGTATTGCTCAGCTTTAGCCACTGTCAATGCAACATGCTTATTTGCCATTGCATGCATTGTTGCAGACTACACACAAGGGGCTGCTGTTTTTTTGGATCTGCCTTGGTTTGGTCACTATAGCAATATCAAATTGCTCTTCGGATGTGGACTTGGAGATGCTGTCTATGAACAGAAGGAAAAGCTAAAGGTGTGTGTTACAGCAAGGAGCCACCGCGGAAACACTTCGTTGACTTGTGAGGGGAGTCATGTTGTACTTTGATGATGAGCCCCGTAATGCCAGTGAGCAACATCCTGAGCCACAGACCAACATTCTTACAGTGCTGTCTATACTGTTTACCGTGAGAGGAGCGTAAAGTCTGTATTTCTGGAAACTGGACATCACAGTACCCGGGCACGGTAGGCTGTGCCCAGACAATAATGCGGGCACGCAACACTTTGTTTTATTAGCAAAACACATATCTGTTCTGGGTAGGCCAACTATATAGACAATAAGACTTGCTGCCTCTGCACTGTCAAATTGTCACGTACAGTTTAAATCATAGAGGGACAGCAACACATGTTTGCATTGACTGTTGCTTTTCAAGATTTCCATGACTGTGTTGCAGAGCTGTGTGGTTTGCATTCACACTGTTATCATCTGCATTATCTGTGAGGCTTCAGCTAACAAGGGTATTCAGGGGGGGTAATGTGTTTTGTCTATGTTTAGGTAGATAACTTGTAAGCTCTTGTGATGCGCCACTGGTAAGTCGTGTTCACACACACACACACACACACACACACAATTACTGCTACGCAGAGGGATTAGCAGGTAGTAGGCAACAGAATAGATTGTTCAATTATTTAAATTATATGCATGGTTCTTATTGTTTGTTTTGGTAAAGTTAAACAATCATTTATCAACCCAACTGCCTAGAGTCCTTTTCCTGTTGCCTGGTTTTGCTGCATACTGGGAGCCCACCCTGTACACAACTTAAAATGAAGCATAAGTCGCAATGTGAATTTCACTGTGCTACAATGCGGCCTAGCGTGCCTGTGCAACCACCGCCTGCCCCATCAAGTGCATCTGTGTGCTCTTCATCCTCTGTGACTGTGGGGACAGCAGTCACACATGGTTTTTCACACTGAACTTCCACTCCTTTACCCGCAACAGGGAGTGTGATTGGCAGGTCATCACTTGTTTTGGAAGTGGTAACAGAAGGTATTGTTGAGCTGTCAGACATCGAGAGAACAATCATTGGATGCAGGCTACATTATATCCACGCCTGCACCTTCGTCACAGATTGGCTGGACTACTTGCAGTTAATAATTGCATTCCAGAAATGGAAAGGAGTGTAGAATGCACACGTGTTGTACCTTGCTTGGCAGCAAAGGAACACTATCTTAGTATTCCAGACAATTTTAGGATGGCAGAAAAAGAGTCAGCTCTTTGGGCAAATTAAATAGCGTGGCAAAAGTGGACAGATGGGTACAGTGGCCGTGTTCTGTGGGTACCAGGACAGTAAAAGAAGCCTCACTTTCTATCCCTCCTAATGATCAAATGCAGCAAGGAATTCCCTGAGTTTGCTATAAAATTAGCATAGCTAAATGTGCATGAGGGTAGAATGCAGAGGTGCTTGAGATTGCTTGTGGCACAATAAAGGAGTCCAACAGCCACTTTTTGTATGCCACTAAATGGCAGTATTTTTTGCAATCATTATAGCTTATTAAAAACAGAGCAGGAGGGTGTCCTGCACAGGTGCTAGAAATAGCTTGCCACCAGTGGGGCACTAATGGAATACAACAGCCAGTTCTATGATGCCACTAAGTTTACTCAATTTTTGGTATTATAACGTGTTAGTAAGTAACAATGAGTTTGAGTGTGCAATGCAGGCAGACTTGCTGCAAATATCTTTGCACTAGTGGGACAATACAGAAGTCCAATAGCCACGTTTAGGATGCCACTAAGTTCACTCAGTGTTTGCTGGTATAATGGCTTAGTAACAATGAGTCTGAGTGTGCAATGCAGGCAGACTTGCTGCAAATATCTTTGCACTAGTGGGACAATACAGAAGTCCAACAGCCACGTTTAGGATGCCACTAAGTTCACTCATTGTTTGCTAGTATAATGGCTTAGTAACAATGAGTTTGAGTTTGCAATGCAGGCAGACGTGCTGCAAATATCTTTGCACTAGTGGGACGATACAGAAGTCCAACAGCCACTTTTAGGATGCCACTAAGTTCACTCAGTGTTTGCTAGTATAATGGCTTAGTTATAATGAGTTTGAGTGTGCAATGCAGGCAGACGTGCTGCAAATATCTTTGCACTAGTGGGACTATACAAAAGTCCAATAGCCACGTTTAGGATGCCACTAGGTACACTCAGTGTTTGCTAGTATAATGGTTTAGTTATAATGAGTTTGAGTGTGCAATGCAGGCAGACGTGCTGCAAATATCTTTGCACTAGTGGGACTATACAAAAGTCCAATAGCCACGTTTAGGATGCCACTAGGTACACTCAGTGTTTGCTAGTATAATGGCTTAGTTATAATGAGTTTGAGTGTGCAATGCAGGCAGACGTGCTGCAAATATCTTTGCACTAGTGGGACTATACAAAAGTCCAATAGCCACGTTTAGGATGCCACTAGGTACACTCAGTGTTTGCTAGTATAATGGCTTAGTTATAATGAGTTTGAGTGTGCAATGCAGGCAGACGTGCTGCAAATATCTTTGCACTAGTGGGACAATACAGAAGTCCAACAGCCACTTTTAGGATGCCACTAAGTTTCCTCAGTGTTTGCTAGTATAATGGCTTAGTTATAATGAGTATGAGTGTGCAATGCAGGCAGACGTGCTGCAAATATCTTTGCACTAGTGGGACTATACAAAAGTCCAATAGCCACGTTTAGGATGCCACTAGGTACACTCAGTGTTTGCTAGTATAATGGCTTAGTTATAATGAGTTTGAGTGTGCAATGCAGGCAGACGTGCTGCAAATATCTTTGCACTAGTGGGACTATACAAAAGTCCAATAGCCACGTTTAGGATGCCACTAGGTACACTCAGTGTTTGCTAGAATAATGGCTTAGTTATAATGAGTTTGAGTGTGCAATGCAGGCAGACGTGCTGCAAATATCTTTGCACTAGTGGGACAATACAGAAGTCTAACAGCCACTTTTAGGATGCCACTAAGTTTCCTCAGTGTTTGCTAGTATAATGGCTTAGTTATAATGAGTTTGAGTATGCAATGCAGGCAGACGTGCTGCAAATATCTTTGCACTAGTGGGACTATACAAAAGTCCAATAGCCACGTTTAGGATGCCACTAGGTACACTCAGTGTTTGCTAGTATAATGGCTTAGTTATAATGAGTTTGAGTGTGCAATGCAGGCAGACGTGCTGCAAATATCTTTGCACTAGTGGGACAATACAGAAGTCTAACAGCCACTTTTAGGATGCCACTAAGTTTCCTCAGTGTTTGCTAGTATAATGGCTTAGTGATAATGAGTTTGAGTGTGCAATGCAGGCAGACGTGCTGCAAATATCTTTGCACTAGTGGGACTATACAAAAGTCCAATAGCCACGTATAGGATGCCACTAGGTACACTCAGTGTTTGCTAGTATAATGGCTTAGTTATAATGAGTTGGAGTGTGCAATGCAGGCAGACGTACTGCAAATATCTTTGCACTAGTGGGACTATACAAAAGTCCAATAGCCACGTTTAGGATGCCACTAGGTACACTCAGTGTTTGCTAGTATAGTGGCTTAGTTATAATGAGTTTGAGTGTGCAATGCAGGCAGACGTGCTGCAAATATCTTTGCACTAGTGGGACTATACAAAAGTCCAATAGCCACGTTTAGGATGCCACTAGGTACACAGTGTTTGCTAGTATAATGGCTTAGTTATAATGAGTTTGAGTGTGCAATGCAGGCAGACGTGCTGCAAATATCTTTGCACTAGTGGGACTATACAAAAGTCCAATAGCCACGTTTAGGATGCCACTAGGTACACTCAGTGTTTGCTAGTATAATGGCTTAGTTATAATGAGTTTGAGTGTGCAATGCAGGCAGACGTGCTGCAAATATCTTTGCACTAGTGGGACAATACAGAAGTCTAACAGCCACTTTTAGGATGCCACTAAGTTTCCTCAGTGTTTGCTAGTATAATGGCTTAGTTATAATGAGTTTGAGTATGCAATGCAGGCAGACGTGCTGCAAATATCTTTGCACTAGTGGGACTATACAAAAGTCCAATAGCCACGTTTAGGATGCCACTAGGTACACTCAGTGTTTGCTAGTATAATGGCTTAGTTATAATGAGTTTGAGTGTGCAATGCAGGCAGACGTGCTGCAAATATCTTTGCACTAGTGGGACAATACAGAAGTCTAACAGCCACTTTTAGGATGCCACTAAGTTTCCTCAGTGTTTGCTAGTATAATGGCTTAGTGATAATGAGTTTGAGTGTGCAATGCAGGCAGACGTGCTGCAAATATCTTTGCACTAGTGGGACAATACAGAAGTCCAACAGCCACTTTTAGGATGCCACTAAGTTTCCTCAGTGTTTGCTAGTATAATGGCTTAGTTATAATGAGTTTGAGTGTGCAATGCAGGCAGACGTGCTGCAAATATCTTTGCACTAGTGGGACTATACAAAAGTCCAATAGCCACGTATAGGATGCCACTAGGTACACTCAGTGTTTGCTAGTATAATGGCTTAGTTATAATGAGTTGGAGTGTGCAATGCAGGCAGACGTACTGCAAATATCTTTGCACTAGTGGGACTATACAAAAGTCCAATAGCCACGTTTAGGATGCCACTAGGTACACTCAGTGTTTGCTAGTATAGTGGCTTAGTTATAATGAGTTTGAGTGTGCAATGCAGGCAGACGTGCTGCAAATATCTTTGCACTAGTGGGACTATACAAAAGTCCAATAGCCACGTTTAGGATGCCACTAGGTACACAGTGTTTGCTAGTATAATGGCTTAGTTATAATGAGTTTGAGTGTGCAATGCAGGCAGACGTGCTGCAAATATCTTTGCACTAGTGGGACTATACAAAAGTCCAATAGCCACGTTTAGGATGCCACTAGGTACACTCAGTGTTTGCTAGTATAATGGCTTAGTTATAATGAGTTTGAGTGTGCAATGCAGGCAGACGTGCTGCAAATATCTTTGCACTAGTGGGACAATACAGAAGTCTAACAGCCACTTTTAGGATGCCACTAAGTTTCCTCAGTGTTTGCTAGTATAATGGCTTAGTTATAATGAGTTTGAGTATGCAATGCAGGCAGACGTGCTGCAAATATCTTTGCACTAGTGGGACTATACAAAAGTCCAATAGCCACGTTTAGGATGCCACTAGGTACACTCAGTGTTTGCTAGTATAATGGCTTAGTTATAATGAGTTTGAGTGCGCAATGCAGGCAGACGTGCTGCAAATATCTTTGCACTAGTGGGACAATACAGAAGTCTAACAGCCACTTTTAGGATGCCACTAAGTTTCCTCAGTGTTTGCTAGTATAATGGCTTAGTGATAATGAGTTTGAGTGTGCAATGCAGGCAGACGTGCTGCAAATATCTTTGCACTAGTGGGACAATACAGAAGTCCAACAGCCACTTTTAGGATGCCACTAAGTTTCCTCAGTGTTTGCTAGTATAATGGCTTAGTTATAATGAGTTTGAGTGTGCAATGCAGGCAGACGTGCTGCAAATATCTTTGCACTAGTGGGACAATACAGAAGTCTAACAGCCACTTTTAGGATGCCACTAAGTTTCCTCAGTGTTTGCTAGTATAATGGCTTAGTTATAATGAGTTTGAGTATGCAATGCAGGCAGACGTGCTGCAAATATCTTTGCACTAGTGGGACTATACAAAAGTCCAATAGCCACGTTTAGGATGCCACTAGGTACACTCAGTGTTTGCTAGTATAATGGCTTAGTTATAATGAGTTTGAGTGCGCAATGCAGGCAGACGTGCTGCAAATATCTTTGCACTAGTGGGACAATACAGAAGTCTAACAGCCACTTTTAGGATGCCACTAAGTTTCCTCAGTGTTTGCTAGTATAATGGCTTAGTGATAATGAGTTTGAGTGTGCAATGCAGGCAGACGTGCTGCAAATATCTTTGCACTAGTGGGACAATACAGAAGTCCAACAGCCACTTTTAGGATGCCACTAAGTTTCCTCAGTGTTTGCTAGTATAATGGCTTAGTTATAATGAGTTTGAGTGTGCAATGCAGGCAGACGTGCTGCAAATATCTTTGCACTAGTGGGACTATACAAAAGTCCAATAGCCACGTATAGGATGCCACTAGGTACACTCAGTGTTTGCTAGTATAATGGCTTAGTTATAATGAGTTGGAGTGTGCAATGCAGGCAGACGTACTGCAAATATCTTTGCACTAGTGGGACTATACAAAAGTCCAATAGCCACGTTTAGGATGCCACTAGGTACACTCAGTGTTTGCTAGTATAGTGGCTTAGTTATAATGAGTTTGAGTGTGCAATGCAGGCAGACGTGCTGCAAATATCTTTGCACTAGTGGGACTATACAAAAGTCCAATAGCCACGTTTAGTATGCCACTAGGTACACTCAGTGTTTGCTAGTATAATGGCTTAGTTATAATGAGTTTGAGTATGCAATGCAGGCAGACGTGCTGCAAATATCTTTGCACTAGTGGGACTATACAAAAGTCCAATAGCCACGTTTAGGATGCCACTAGGTACACTCAGTGTTTGCTAGTATAATGGCTTAGTTATAATGAGTTGGAGTGTGCAATGCAGGCAGACGTGCTGCAAATATCTTTGCACTAGTGGGACTATACAAAAGTCCAATAGCCACGTTTAGGATGCCACTAGGTACACTCAGTGTTTGCTAGTATAATGGCTTAGTTATAATGAGTTTGAGTGTGCAATGCAGGCAGACGTGCTGCAAATATCTTTGCACTAGTGGGACTATACAAAAGTCCAATAGCCACGTTTAGGATGCCACTAGGTACACTCAGTGTTTGCTAGTATAATGGCTTAGTTATAATGAGTTTGAGTGTGCAATGCAGGCAGACGTGCTGCAAATATCTTTGCACTAGTGGGACTATACAAAAGTACAAAAGTCCAATAGCCACGTTTAGGATGCCACTAGGTACACTCAGTGTTTGCTAGTATAATGGCTTAGTTATAATGAGTTTGAGTGTGCAATGCAGGCAGACGTGCTGCAAATATCTTTGCACTAGTGGGACTATACAAAAGTCCAATAGCCACGTTTAGGATGCCACTAGGTACACTCAGTGTTTGCTAGTATAATGGCTTAGTTATAATGAGTTTGAGTGTGCAATGCAGGCAGACGTGCTGCAAATATCTTTGCACTAGTCGGACTATACAAAAGTCCAATAGCCACGTTTAGGATGCCACTAGGTACACTCAGTGTTTGCTAGTATAATGGCTTAGTTATAATGAGTTTGAGTGTGCAATGCAGGCAGACGTGCTGCAAATATCTTTGCACTAGTGGGACTATACAAAAGTCCAATATCCACGTTTAGGATGCCACTAGGTACACTCAGTGTTTGCTAGTATAATGGCTTAGTTATAATGAGTTTGAGTGTGCAATGCAGGCAGACGTGCTGCAAATATCTTTGCACTAGTGGGACTATACAAAAGTCCAATAGCCACGTTTAGGATGCCACTAGGTACACTCAGTGTTTGCTAGTATAATGGCTTAGTTATAATGACTTGGAGTGTGCAATGCAGGCAGACGTGCTGCAAATATCTTTGCACTAGTGGGACTATACAAAAGTCCAATAGCCACGTTTAGGATGCCACTAGGTACACTCAGTGTTTGCTAGTATAATGGCTTAGTTATAATGAGTTGGAGTGTGCAATGCAGGCAGACGTGCTGCAAATATCTTTGCACTAGTGGGACTATACAAAAGTCCAATAGCCACGTTTAGGATGCCACTAGGTACACTCAGTGTTTGCTAGTATAATGGCTTAGTTATAATGAGTTTGAGTGTGCAATGCAGGCAGACGTGCTGCAAATATCTTTGCACTAGTGGGACTATACAAAAGTCCAATAGCCACGTTTAGGATGCCACTAGGTACACTCAGTGTTTGCTAGTATAATGGCTTAGTTATAATGACTTGGAGTGTGCAGAGGACAGGAGGGTACAGTGCCAGGATTGTGGGGCTCTGGGTAGAGGAATGGAAGCCTGCCTTTCTATTCCCTCCTAATGGGGAAATGCAGCGAGGAAATCCCTGACCTTAGCTACACAGACGCTGTCTCTGTTTTCAGGACCTGTCACCTATGGCTCTGACCCTGCCGGTACGAGCCCTTAAAAGGACTGATAGAAAGTGCTATCCCTATGCTGTACAGCGCTGTGTATGGAGCGTAATACAGCTGTATCGGCGATAGGAGCTGCGCCAGTGATGTCTGACACCAAGGACGCAGAAGGCAGATAATGGCGTGCTGGAGGAAAATGTCCGGTTTTATAATGCAGGGACATGTGACATGGACATCCTATCACACATGCCGTTGCTTCTCTGGCTAAAAGTACACTTAGCTGTGTGTGTGTCTGGGATTGGCTGACATGCTGGCCCGCCCCACTACACGCGCGCGCTTAGGGAAGGAAGACAAGGAAAAAAAAAAAAAATGGCGATCATGGCCATTATACAAACAGCAGTGATCTGAAGGCGCTGTTTCCGCACACTATACACTGAAATTTCATAATAGTGTGAGTCACAGAGTGACTTACACTATTACAGCGGAAAGCCAGCTAGGAATTAGCTGTTTTTTTGCTGCTAGAACCGTTCTCGAACGTTTCTAGAACTATCGAGCTTTTGCAAAAAGCTCGAGTTCTAGTTCGATCTAGAACAGGCCCCAAAATCACTCGAGCCTAGAACTGGAGAACCTCGAACCGCGCTCAACTCTAGTACTCAGATCCGGGCCACGGGGTCACTTCTGTGGGTATCACGGTGGCGTGACCCAGTCTGTGATCCCAGGCTCCACAGTAAGAAGGGGATTAGGTAAGGGAGATTGTCCGTGACGCCACCCGCGGTGTGCGGTGAGGTAACGGAGCACCGCCGCTGCCACTAAATGGATCCCGGGGATGGTGGTGGTGGGCAGCAAGGTGGTGATTTCCCTCCACGGGTAGGGTGCTGGTGTCCCGGGACCCCGGTGAGGTGGTGCAGGGAGGATATGGAGACCGTCTGAGAGCTGTGCGCCCGGTTGGACCCCTCTCCCTGCCCAGTTTAGCTCTTACACTGGGGGGGGTGTCTGTCCTGCTGCACTGGTGTGGGATCAGGTTACCAAGGAGGAGAATGGCCTGCACTTTGCTGGATTTTGTAGGCTCTGTGACACCCTGGTTTTGCCAGGGCGTCACACTTGTATTGGACAGTCAGCGGTGATCCGTTGCCAAATTTTCAGAAGTTGCCATTTTGGTCGCCATTTTGGCGTGAAAAACTACTCAGCGTATTCTTCCCCGTGAAAAGGGCGCGAAAGTCGAAGCCCCACCCCCTGGGGACGCGGCCGGAAAGCGAGGCTGGAAGTCGCAAAACGAAACTAGCAGGCCTGAAAGAGGAGTGCCAGCAAAAGACCAAGGAGGGGCGGGTGAAGACTATGCAGCATGTGACCAAGCAGATAAAGGGCAGGGACTCCAGGACCCTGCCACCCTTCTTGTTCTTGGACACCATAAGACCGACCCATCTGGCAAGCCCGGAGTGCCGGAGCCCGTGCCTGGAACAGGGGCCTGGGTAGAAGCCCAGATGGAACACATGTGCCGCCGGATCCAGGTGCAGGCGCGCTATATCTTGGAGCGATGGACGGCCGAGATGGCGGATCTGGCTGCAGCCATTCGGGCTCGTGAAGTGGAGGCAACCTTGGAGGAACAGGTAAGCGACCCACGCCCCTATGTCCCTCAGGGACCGGCCGACCAGGCTGAGGGGCCCAGCCTGCCCCTGCCCGCCACGCTGCCTCCCACACCGCCCGCACCTGCCGCTGACACCCCGCTCGGTCCGCTGCCACCAGAACCGGCAGCGGTGTCCGTTCCACCGGCTTGCGAGGACACACCCGAGAAACCCGCCAGCAGCCAGCCAGTCACCGCCATCGTCATTCTTCCCTGCACCAGAGCCATCGGGTCCTGGGGCTACCATCCCTGCCCACGGAGGGGTTAACATCTTGCTGCACAACATCTCCCCCGGGTGCCCTGTATCAGCAGCGGTGGTGTCCCACCTCACCACACACCGTGGGTGGTGTCACAAACCTATTATGGCCTAGCCCATACATCTACGTCCCCCATTTTATTTGCCGTGTCCGCGAGACCTCCGGGTCCGAAGACCCTCGAGCCACCACCCCTGAAGGTCCGGATCCGAGCAGCGTCGGCTCCTGGCACGGGGGCGGCACAGATGCATATAGTCAGTGTGTAGATTGCATACCATCAAAGGTTAGGGC
Organism: Anomaloglossus baeobatrachus; assembly: GCF_048569485.1. Taxonomy (NCBI): domain Eukaryota; kingdom Metazoa; phylum Chordata; class Amphibia; order Anura; family Aromobatidae; genus Anomaloglossus; species Anomaloglossus baeobatrachus. Next base: position 97,287,096 of record NC_134360.1, on the reverse strand, counting down.
CGGCTCAGATCCTTAATTGGTGTCCCCTGGAAGGCAACGTTCCCCCCGCACCCATCAATGCAGGGGACACCAATTAAGAATCTGAGCCGGCCCTAACCTTTGATAGATGCATATAGTCAATGTGTAGAATGCATACCATCACTAAAGGCTGAACGGAGCCAGGGCAGAGCCATGGGCGTAGTGACCCATGACTCACCTTTGCAGGGCAGCAAGGGGTTAATGATAATTTTATAGAAAGAGCGGGCTTTCTGCGGGGTCAAGAGTTTAGGGGGGTGGATTTATAGGGCCAGGGGAGGGGACAGGGTGGGGGCTGTATATATGTCCAGGAAGAAAGGGGGGGGCACTACTTCGGCGCGAGGTACCATTAGAGAAGGTCCCCGTGTCACCTCACCTGGTCTCCCCCTGATCTGATGGCATCGGTTGCAGGACTCCTGGAGCAGCTTCGGGCTGCTGCTGGCGGCGCGGATGGAGCGGCGGTCAGGACAGCGTTGAGGAAGATCCTGGGAGGTCCGGATGCGGTGTCTGATGCTGACCCCCCACCGCTCCGGAGTGGGCGCAGGGCGAGGGCACCGGAGAGGTTCTCGCCTGATGCTGCTCCTGGTCCTCAGCAGCGCCGCAGGAGCCCCTCTGGGGACCCTCCTCGCCAGAAGAATCCACCTGCAGCAGCTGTCAGGAGCAGGCGAGGGAGGAATCCTTCTCGGCGTTCAGGACCTGCGGCGGTGGTCGGTCCCTCCAGGGGTCATGTGACCGGCTCAGCTGCCTCTACTGCTTCAGGCTACAACAAAATGGCGGCGGTCCTCCCTGGCGATGCTCCTGTCGGGGGGACTGCTAGACAGCACGGAGATGGTGTTGCTGCGGGGCCTCCGGGGCCGGGAATGTGGAGTACGACCCTGCAAGGAACATCACCTGTGGAGCCCGGGATGGATTCAGCGTCCAGGAGGACAGCGCGCACTGGGTTGGAGGATACTGCCAGGAGTGGGGCATCGCAGCTGCGGAGATCATCACCAGAGAGGAGGTCGCGGTCCAGGTTCAGGTCCCCGTCGACGAGGAGGAGCGGGTCGCCATCAGTGAGGTCAGCGATGGGGAGAAATTCGCCCGCACGGCAGGGGCCTGCGTCATCCCGGTCGAGGTCGCGATCCAGGAGGAGGTCGCCTTCACGGTCGGCATCTGAGGGGAGTCGTCCTGCATCTCATTATCCGGTTCGCTCCCGGGTAATCCGACCAGGGTCGAGCGCGGTGGGTTCCCAGGTCCCCCCTGGTCGAGCTGCCGAAGACGTTTCCGTGCTGGGCCATTCTGGAGGAGATCGTCGTCTGGAGTCAGGATTTTCGGCTGGTGGGTCTCATGTACCGACGCAGCTTGGTGAGTACGCCTCTATGTTTTGTACGTCCCCACCTAGTTTAGTTTCCCCGGGAGTGAGCAGTGGCCAGGCGCAGTGCATCATGGGGGGTCTGGTGGTCGCGGGGCAGAGCGCGGCGGGGTGTGATGTCGGTGGTTTGAGCAATGTTTTGAAGGGTGTACGTGATTTGTTGGCGAAGTTGGATAGGGCGAGTCAGGGGGCAATCGGGTCCCCTGTCCCAGCGTGGGTGCCGGGTTCTGGGGCGGCAGCATCGGCCGTGGTTGTGGTACCGACGGAGAGCGAGGTGGTTGCTGGGGATGGTGTGATGGATCCCGGGCAAAAGGAGAAGGATAAGGAGGGAGATAGGATTATTTTGGATGATAGGGCCAGAGGGGAGGTGTACATTTGCTTTGAGGGCCCTCTGGGGGCGCATTTAAAGAAGGAAGTGAAGGAAAAGATTTGGAAGGATGAATACGTGGAGATTTTTTCCCTCCTTCCTTTGGAGAAGTTTAATTTAGATAAGAGAAAGAAGGATGATAGCAAGAAGGAGGAGGAAGAAAAGCGTAGGTGGCGGCTGATCCCTCAAATGTTTGTTAATTGGTTGCAGGCTTTTGCGATCCTAGCTAGCGTCATTGGCGAAAAGGCGCCGGATAATTGTTTTGGGCTATTCTGCTACATGGATGCTATAGCGGAAGCTCATAGGATTTATGGTGGGCAGACTTGGTTGCGGTACGATGAACAATTTAGGCAGCGGAAAGCTGTGCGGCCCAGTATCCGTTGGGATCAGAAGGATATTGGTTTATGGTTGAAAGTCATGGCAGCGGCACGTTATGGTCAGCCCTTTCACGAGGGGGCCGGGTCGGCCGGCTAACATACTGCTGGGGGAGCGGGGACCCAGGCAGGGGGTGTTGGAGCAAAGGCAGGGGTGTGCTGGCAGTTTAACGACAGCCAGTGCAAGTTTGGAAACTCCTGCAAGTTTAAGCATCAGTGTTCAGGTTGTGGAGGTTACTCCCACGGAGCGGCTCGTTGCTTTAAGAAGGGAAGGCCTAAGGCAGGGGGAGATCCTGGAAAATGGGGGGAGCCCGGTGAGGCTTCACGAGATGGCCCCTTACTAGATAGATACCCTAAGCGGGATAAGGCAGTATTGTTGGAGGACGGTTTTCGTGTTGGTTTCAGGATCCCCCCCCCGCCTCATGTTGTTCCGTTTCAGTTAAAGAATTTGTTATCGGCGCGGCGACACCCAGAGGTTGTGGCTAAAAAGCTTTTTGGGGAGGTTGCTTGTGGATGGATGGCGGGTCCGTTTGCATACCCCCCATTCCTAATTTGGTAGTATCTCCGTTAGGGGTCGTTCCAAAGAAGGAGCCGAACAAATTTCGGCTCATTCAGCATTTGTCGTTCCCCAAGGGTTTGTCGGTGAATGACGGCATTGACCCAGAGCTTTGCTCCGTGGTTTATACCTCGTTTGACGCAGCCGTCAGCTGGGTTTGGAAATGTGGTAGGGGAGCATTGCTAGCAAAGACGGACATCGAATCAGCATTCCGCTTGCTGCCGGTGCATCCTGAGAGCATGCATCAGTTGGGTTGTTTTTGGGACGGTTCCTATTTTGTTGATCATTGTTTACCAATGGGGTGTTCCATTTCTTGCGCTTATTTTGAAGCGTTCAGTTCCTTTTTAGAATGGGCAGTGTGTGATGTGGCGCAGCTCTTGTCAGCGATTCATTATCTGGACGATTTTTTGTTTATCGACCCCGCTGAGTCGGCAGTATGTCAGACGTTGGGGACTATGGAGTGGTTGTCTGGCCGGTTCGGGGTCCCCTTGGCTCAGGATATGACGGAAGGCCCGTGTACTTGTCTGAATTTTTTGGGTATCACTATTGATACTGTGTTGATGGAGTGCAGGCTGCCTGAAGAAAAGATCTCAGCTTTGTGGGCAGAGGTGGGATTGGCTGTTCGTCTTAAAAAAATTCAGTTGAGGGACCTTCAGTCTTTGTTGGGCAAGCTTAATTTTGCTTGCCGCATCATGCCCATGGGCCGGGTTTTCTCACGAAGGTTGGCGTCGGCGACTGCCGGGGCGCGCTCCCCAAGGCATTACATAAGGTTGACTCGGGACCTTAGGGAGGATTTGGCGGTATGGGGCAGTTTTTTAGAGAAGTACAATGGCCGGTCGCTAATGATTGCGGAAGTCTTAGATGATTTTGATTGTGAGCTCTTCACCGATGCAGCGGGGGTAAGGGCTTTGGAGCTTACTTCGGCGGCAGATGGTGCGTGGGAGAGTGGCCAGCGGCTTGGCATGAAGCAGGGTTTACACGGAATTTGACATTGTTGGAGTTTTTTCCAATTGTGGTGGCAGTGTCCGTTTGGGGAGAGCATTTCAGCAACAGAAAAATTCGTTTTCACTGTGATAATATGTCGGTGGTCATGGCAATTAATAACCTGTCGGGCGCGTCTCCTCCGGTGGTCCGCTTGTTGCGGTACTTTGTGTTGCGGTGACTTTGTCTTAATGCGTGGGTTGTGGCAGTGCATGTACCGGGGGTTGAGAACTCCATTGCTGATTCCCTTTCTCGCTTGCAGTGGGATAGTTTTTGGAGCCTGGCACCGGAAGCGGAGTCCGCTGGCAACATCTGGCCAGCGGAGCTCTTGGAATTGGTGTTCGAGAGGCGAGTTCGTTGATCAGAGCATCATTGGCCCCGGGCACGTGGGCTGCGTACGAAGCAGCTTGGATGGAATGGACAAATTGGAGGCAGGAATTTGGGGCGGGGGAGTCTGCTGAGGATTCTGTAGGCGCTTTGCTTTGTTGGATGTGCCGGATGGCTTCCTGTCAGTGGTCTTTTTCCAGGGTTAATCGGTTTATGGCGGGGGTTGCGTTTGGTTGTAAATTGCGGGGGGTTGTTGACATAACAAAGAATTTTTTGGTTCGACAAGCTGTGAGGGGCTTGAGGAAGGGGCTTCATAGACTGGACAGTCGGAGGCCGGTGTCATTTCAGCTGCTGGAAGAGCTGGGTGTTCAGCTGGAGCGAGTGTGTGTTTCCTATTTTGAATTGGTTTTGTTTCGGTTGGCGTTTTCCTGGGCTTTCTTCGGAGCTACGAGGATAGGCGAATTGGTGTCCCCAGCGTCATCCCGTGGGGGGGGTGTTTTGGGAGAAGACACAGTTGATTTAGGAGACTCTGTGGAATTTTGGATCCGGAGGTCTAAGACGGATCAACTTGGTCGTGGAAGACGGGTCACTTTATGGGCATTGGCGGGTCCTTGATGTGCCCTCTCTCTTGTTTTAAACAGTATTTAGAATTGGGGCCTGGCCGCCTGGGCCCTTTGTTGAAGCATCAGGACGGATCGTTTTTGTCCAGGTATCAGTTTGTGGCAGTCTTTCGGAAATGCCTGGAGAGGTTGGGGTTGGAGGCGGACAAGTTTTCAGCCCACTCTTTTCGCATTGGGGCGGCGACGGAGGCCGACAGGTGGGGGCTTCCAGCGGAGACAGTGAAGAGGACAGGCAGGTGGGAGTCGCGGAGGTTCAGGCTGTACGTCCGCCCCCATTTGTTGTAAAAGTCGGGGCTAGTCTGGTCTAGTGGTAGTTAAAAAAAACAAAAACCTTGAAATGTTGTTCTAAAGTTAATGGTAGTTACTGGAGTGTGTCTGATTTGCAGTTGTTGTACCCCCCCTCTTTTCTTGTTTTGTTTCCTTCTATAGGTGGTGCGCCCCTGGTTTGGATTTTCGGCCATTCATTTGTTTATTGGGCGGCACTGAGAGCTGATGTGCGGTGCAATGATCGGCAATTGGGTTGGTCCAGAGACGAGGTAATCGTACGTTGGATCGGGGTGAGGGGCATGCGCTGGCGGCAGGTGTTGGTTGATTTTCACCGGTTCGCTCGATTGGATCGCACCCCAGATGTGCTGGTGTTGCACATTGGGGGAAACGATTTAGGGGCCCGCCCCTGTCGGGAATTGATTCGGGATATTCGGTACGACCTGCTCCGCCTTTTGTCAGTTTGCCCTAACCTGAGGGTGGTTTGGTCGGACATTGTTCCCAGAAAGGTTTGGCGGGGGGCTCGGTCCCTGGAGGGGATCGACAAGACCAGAATAAAGGTCAACAGGGTGGTTGGGAATTTTGTGGCCAGGAATGGAGGTGTTGTGGTTCGGCACAGGGACCTGGAGTCGGGGGAGGGGAATTTTTGGCGATCAGATGGTGTGCACCTGACTGCCGTGGGTATTAATTTATGGGCCTTGAGCATTCAGGAAGGAGTGGAGCGGGCACTCGTTTTGGTGGGGTGACTCGCATTATGAGGTGTCAGGTAATGCTCGTGGTGGCGGTGGCGAGGGGGGTTCTTGGAGTCGGTGGAAATTCGGGGTGGTGGGTGGTACATCGGATAGATGGGGGACCACCCCCCTTTGTTTATTCTGGTATGGTAATTGCCTGGCGGACTTGGGGGGGCTCTCCAGGGGTGGGGTCCCCTGAGAGTCGGTTAGGGACACTGTTTTCCGGCAAAGGTGGTGCCCTCGAGCTTGTGGTCGCGGCTGGGGGCAAAATATGCCAGATGGTTTGTTTTTTTTTTTTTTTTTTTTTTTCTCCTATAAGCCTGTTTTTTATAGTGTTTTTTGAGATGTCTCTGGTTAAACTATAATGAACACTATATTTAATTTTTTACTCTAACTATACCCATGTATGTTACGATTATTTATAATCCATTTTGGAATTGATATGTAATAAGTTTCTATGTGAATTTGATACATGTGCAGCTGGTATATGTTTTTAATTTGCACTTCATTCACGCAAGGATGCTGCACCCAATTCACCTGTTATTTAAGGGTGGATGCAGCACCTTTGCATGCACTGGACCCGTAGAAGCAAGGTTACTTGCGAAACGGCTGCCGTCGTCCGACGTGGCACACCCTCATCCTCCCTCACTACCTGTACCCCTGATGTGATCGTGGAATAAAAAGAAAAATATTTTATTCGACCTTTGGAGTGCGACCTTTCATCTCTTCATTGTGGATCATATATATATATATATATATATATATATATATATATATAATACATATGGATATATATATATATGTATATGTTTAATCTTTGTCGGGGAAGATGGTGGAGTCGAGATTCATTTAATTTTCTATTGGGTGTTCGGGTCATTTCGGCGAGCGGTGGCGAGGGGGGTTCTTGGAGTCGGTGGAAATTCGGGGTGGGAGGTGGTACATCGGATAGATGGGGGACCACCCCCTTTGTTTATTCTGGTATGGTAATTGCCTGGCGGACTTGGGGGGGCTCTCCAGGGGTGGGGTCCCCTGAGAGTCGGTTAGGGACACTGTTTTCCGGAAAAGGTGGTGCCCCCGAGCTTGTGGTCGCGGCTGGGGACAAAATATGCCGGATGGTTTGGTAACAATATTTGGTGTCCGCCAGGTTTTGGGGCTCCAAGAACCGCCCTTGCATTGGTAAAATGGTTATTTATATCTGTTATAATGTTTGTTAATAAACCGGGCCGATTTGGCCAATTTATCCAAAGAAGGGTGTTGTGTTTTTATTAGCGGTTGGGAAAAAGGGGGGGTTTTGTGAGGGATTCTGCTGACAATATGAAGAAAGCCTCTGCAGTAGGGCAGTCATGCTGCTATGACTGCACCTCAGCACTTTACATAGGGAGGCTTTTGCTGTTTATATGACCTCTAATATGGAAACCATTCCTAGCGATTTGCATAATTAGCTTTCCTGTTGTTACCCATTGTTTGCATTCAGCACCTTACCATCATTGCTGCTACTTTGACACTTTATACTAGGTAATTGCAATTATTTTGTATGCACATAGCACTTTGTTGATACATGCATTGATGTTGATGCGCAGGCAATAGCAAATATAAGTTATAATATTCTTGTATACAGCCATCCTAATTTGCCGAGTCTCATTATAATTTTCCATACCTTTTGGTATCCCCTATTCACATTTTTTTACTCACATATGTTTTTTAGATGTGTATGTCTTCATCTGTTGTTTTTTGCCACCATATGTATTTAAATATATAAAATCTAAACAATACTATCAAGAAATAAAAAGAATTGTTTACTACCATAAGGTTGCGGAAAGCCTCAGTGTCCAAAAGACTAAACAGCAATATTTCCAGGACAATCAGTCTGTAAATGTGCTCATTTAGTGTTGGGGTCTGTGAGTGGGTGGCTGGTTATTTATGTTTTCATTTTTAAGGTATGGGGTAGGGACAGCTGAACACTGTGCTGGGACAAAGAACTCAATTTGGTTGCTGATGGTGCTTGCGAATGTGCAACAACAGGTGCAGGGTAGTAGTCATCCACGCCTGCATCCTGGACAGGGTATTGGCAAGCATGTAGTGCACCGCCCCGTGGCCTCGGCTGCGGCCGCCGAGCCGCTCGGGTCCGTGCTCGTGTACTGCGGGTGGTGGCTCGAGCCTCTCGCGGACCCGGGGATCACGTCGCTCTGAAAGGGGTAGTGGCGATGCATGCAGGACTTCGGGTGGTTATTTAGTGGAAATGGTAAAGTTTGTGATGCCACCCATGGGTTGTGGTGATTGTATGGTGGACACCACCGCTGCCGTTGACTAGGCCTTCTGGGGATGGTGTTATGCAGCTCGGTATTAACCCCTCCGTGGGCAGGGGCGATGGTCCCGGGGGCCTGTGGGAAGGGTGCTGAGGCGAGGGAGCGTGGGCGTACTGGACGCAGGTGCGGTGCAGTGCAGTGCACGGCCCGAAGGTGCTGGTGTACTCACTCTGACACAAAATACTGGAGTCTCTGGTAAACCAAACGGCAGAATGGATGGGGCCCGCAGCTGGCTGCAGTGTTCTCCCTGGACAGGTTGATGATGTCTGTTTTTTCCCTGCACCTGTGTTATGTAGATGTTGACTCCTGTGCCTGGACACTGGTAGCCCGCTCCCCGGCGTGTAAGTGTCATAGGAGCCTGTTTGCCCGCAGACGCTGGCCCTTTGGATCTATTGCCTTTGGCGGTGGCACTTATCCTGGATAGTTGGGCTGTTGCCTTCAATCGGGACTTGGGTGGGAATGAACCCCTGAGGTCCAGACCGCAATCAGTGAATTTGACTATCAGGGCGGCTTCTAGCCTAGTCGGGGTCTGAGTACCCTGCCTGGTGCTTGGCTCCCAATCGGCTCCCCGGTTCGGTACCGGCGGGCCACCGCCCGACCCCGGTCCTACGGTTCCACCGACCGTGCTGCCGACTCCTGCAGACGGCCACCACCATCTGCCGACCTTGCTGGAGGTGTCTGGGCTCCGACCCAGACACTTAACAGTTCCACTGGTGGGCCTGGTCTCAGGTCCGCCTGTGCGTGACTTTCCTCCTCTCCTTCCTCTCTCCTCCACTGCTCTGAACAGACTCCACTCAACTCAACTGTTGTGTTTTCCAGCCTCCAGGCCTGTGAACTCCCTGGTGGGTGGGGCCAACCGCCTGGCTCCGCCCCACCTGGTGTGGACATCAGACCCTGGAGGGTGGCAACAAGGGTTTTCTTGTGTGACTGATGTCACCTGTCCGGGAAATGGGTGTGGGTGGTGTTGTGTCTGTGACCCCCTGGCTAGTCCAGGGTGTCACAATCCCCCTTGGTTTAACGCAGACCGTCCGCAGGCTGCCCGTCCATCACCGGTTTTATTTTTCTGAAAAAAAAAAAGTAAACAAATAATCAACATTTTACGAACATTAAGCATTTTTTTTTTTTTTTAAATCTTCCCTTACGGGAGGCACATTCTTGAACCGTTACAAATGGGAACACTTTTATTTGTAACTAAGGAATGGGTCCATGTCCTTCCGCTTTCCCACCCAAGCAACCTAGCCCTGATGCTGCCCCTAAGAAGTGGGCAGCACCCCTTTTCCCCAGTCCAGAAAGAGGAACCTGGCCAGGCTACCCAAGCGGGAACGGGTATGGTACTTCGCACCCTACAGTCACTCAGAGGCTCCACATCCAGGAGGACCCCTGAACCGGAGGATAGTCACCGGTTCTGATGGTGACCGGACCCCAGCCTGCTCTGCTGCCGTTCCCTTCTCCAACCAGCCTCTCCGGAGACTGGCAGTTGTGGGAAGGGCAATTGGGATATTATTTACAAGCCCAACAGTTATTGGGTTGGCCTGCAAGTTCTCAGCCTTGTCTATGGGAAATGGGGACAACAAAAGTCCCAACAGGGATGGGCGCTTCAGTAGCCGGGTCCGCTACCATAAAAACAATGTAGGTCCCAACGGGGACTTGCTGTAGGGTCCCAACAGGGACAACATCCTTCTTTAGAATCAGGTGAAAGCCTTGGGTGATTAGCGCTCATTCATTCAAGTATTTACACAATTAACACATCACACCCCTAAATAGCAGTCTCCCTGTACCTAAGCGGGGGCCTACCTAGGTTGGGGCGTGTGGACCTTCTGGGGACGGTGTTGTCAGGAGGGGGCAGTGGGACAGAGGGAACGGCCGGTCCATCCTTCCGTGTGTCGGGTATGGCAGGTAGAGACCTACGGGGGCGCAGGATAGGTGCATCCTTGGGCATTTGTTCGGGTGGCTCGTCGGCGGGTGTCTCCGTCTCCATTTTTTCCACCGGTTGTGGGAACATTATTACGGGAACAATCACCGCGCCAGTCTGCATAGGCCAGTCCACTGGGAAGTCGTGTACCCCTTGATGAAACGGCGGTAGTAGCCCACCAGACCCAGGAACTGCCTGACTTCCCTCACCATAGTCAGCCGTGGCCAGTCCCGGATAGTGGTGACCTTCTCAGGATCTGGGGCGACACCCTCGGCACAAACCACTTTGGGTTTCAGCAGGTGACACTTGGAGGGCTTCAGCTTCATCCTGTACTTGGAGAGGGCCGCGAACACTTCTGCCAGGTGCTCCAGGTGGGCCTCGTACGTTTTGGAATACACAATCACGTCGTCCAAGTACAAGAGAATGGTCTTGAAGTTGAGGTGTCCCAAGCAACACTCCATGAGCCGTTGGAAGGTCCCAGGGGCATTGCACAGCCCGAACGGCATACTGTTGAACTCGCAGAGTCCCATGGGGGTAGCAAATGCAGTCTTCTCACGATCTTCCGGCGCGACCGCCACTTGCCAGTATCCACTGGTGAGGTCAAGGGTAGAGAAATAGTTAGCAGTCTTTAAGGCAGCTAGCGACTCTTCAATGCGGGGGAGGGGAGAGGCATCTTTATGCGTTATCTGATTGATCTTCCGGTAATCTCGCACATTCTCATTGTCCCATCCTTCTTCCTTACCAGCACTAATGGAGTTGCCCAAGGACAACAACTATCCCGGATGACCCCTGCCCCCTTCATGTTCCTCATCATGTCTTTGGCGCATTGATAGTGTGCTGGCGGTATCGGCCTATACCGTTCTTTGATGGGTGGATGTGTGCCTGTGGGGATATGGTGTTGAACCCCCTTAATCCTCCCGAAGTCTAGCGAGTGCTTGCTGAAGACCTGCCCATACTCCTGTACTACCCTGTAAACCCCGTCCTTGTAGTGCACTGGGGTGGACTCAGTGCCGACATGTAACTCCTGACACCACTCCTCCAGTTGCGCAGATGGAGTGTCACTGCTCATGTTAGGTGTAGGGGTAGTGGGGGTGGTCTCATGGATGGCATGGGTGTCTATGGTGTACAGCTTAGCTATGGTGGCGTAGCGGGGGAGCCTGACTGCTTCCTCCCCGCAATTCAACACTCTCATGGGCGCTCTCCCCTTCTTGACATCAATCACCCCTCTGGCTACCATTACTGTGGGCCAGTGCTCCGAAGGCAAAGGCTCCACCAACGCCGGGTAATCCCGTCCCTGGGAGCCTACTGCTGTCCTATACCAAATCATCATCTCGCTCCTTGGCGGGACCACCAAAGGGGTTGCATCCATTACTCGCACGACACCAATCTCCCCACCTGTCAGGTTCACTTACTGCCGGTGCAGGAGGGACCGGATCTCACGCTGCAGTTCCCTCTGGCGGCCCCCTCCCGCAGTGGCTGACAACTGCTGCAACAGACTCAACACCTCGCCCATACAGTGCTCAATCACATTGGTCCCTAGGACCACTTTCGGGTTATGGTCACTGGACTCATTCAGCACCACAATCATCCCTTGGTGTTTCAACTGGGTCCGTCCCACGGTCAGAGTCACTTCCTTGAACCCCACTTGGGTCATAGGGAGCCCATTGGCTGCAATGATGGTCATGCTGTCATCGGGGGGGCAAGTTCACTATCGGCCCAATATCGCTGGTACAATGAATAAGGCATAGTTGTTACCTGCGATTCGGTATCCAACAGAGCCATGGTCGGGACGCCATCCACCGCCAGGGAGATGATGGGGCGGCCTCCAACGTACCGATCCCGCCAATCAGCTGGGCCTTGGGGGTCTACTCCTGAGGATTGGCCCTTGGCCTCAGGGGTTGTTTGTTTAACGAACACCGTCGGGAGTAGTGGCCGGTCTTGTTGCACCTGTAGCAGACAGGTGGTCCTTGCCGTTGGTCGTTGTTCCTCCTCCGCTGCATCCAAGGGACGTCCTCCAGGCTGTCGGCGAACTGGATCTTCTCTGCTGGCTTGACTCTCGTTGGTAGCTGGAGGGTGGCGAGGATCCGGGTGACGTCTTCGCTCAGATGTCGGACCTGCGAGGCTAGATCTTCTCCGACCCTGGTGGCTGCGGCAGGGGCCGGTAAGGCCAACAAGGGGGGCCGCCACCAAGATGGGGCAGTGGCAGCTGGCCAAGATGGTGGGTCGGGAGCACCGACTTCCGGTGCCTGCAGGGCCTTGGTGGCCCGCTCCTTCAGCACTGCAAAGTCTAAAGCCTGCTTTACACGGTACGACCGATTGTGCGATTTCACAATCGATCGTACCCGCCCCCGTCCTTTTTGCGTCACGGGCAAATCGCTGCCCGTGTCGCACAAAGTTAGTAAACCCCGTCACACATACTTACCTCTCGTGCGACCTCGCTGTGGGCGGCGAACGTCCACTTCCTGGAGTGGGAGGGACGTTCGGCGTCACAGCGACGTCACACGGGCGCCGGCCAATAGAAGCGGAGCGGCGGAGATGAGCGGGACGTAAACATCCCGTCCACCTCCTTCCTTCCACATAGAGACGGCGGCAGCCGCGGGAGGCAGGTGAGCTGCTCATCGTTCCCGTGGTGTCACACGGAGCGACGTGTGCTACCACGGAAACGATGGTCAACTAAAGAAAACGATATTATGGAACCTAACGAGCAGTACCCGACTCACGATTTGTGAACGATACTGCGTCGCTAGGAGGTGTCACACAGGCCGGCATCGCCAGCGATGCCGGATGTGCGTCACAAAAACCGTGACCCCGACGATCTATCGCACGATAGATTGCCTGGTGTAAAGCAGCCTTAAGTCGGCATGCTCCAGAGACCACAGCCGCAACAACTTGCGATCTTCGGGGGACCCCTGCCCCTGCAGAAACTGCTCTACCAGCATTTTGTTGCCATCAGTCTCATTAATTGGATCCACCCACTTCAGGGTGCGTAAGGCCGCTTATAATATCTTTTGGTCGCTGCCGGCAATAGTAAAACTGCATCTGCAACTCCGCTTCCGTGCGGGTTTCAAAAGCGGCTTGAAGTTTATCACAAATGGCGGTTACCGAGGCCCGGTCCGCATCTGCCCAGGTCTCCGCCTCCTGCTCGGACGCACCGGTCAATTGTCCCAGGACCATCACAGCACGTTGCGTGCCAGTCATGGCATACAAGTCGAGAATCGTGCACATTTTGTTAGGGAACATCTGCAAACTATCAGGCTTCCCATCGTACTGGGATAACCAGACAGCGCCGGGTACGTAGGGCAAGGAGATCGGCATTACCTGGATGACCGCCGGAGCCGAGGCCTCCCCTGCTCCTGCGACCGGAGCGGGTGCCACCGCATTCCCATCATCAGGCACATCTGCTGGCGCCACCGCTCTAGCGGCCGGCACTGCTCCGCCATCGGGATTGGGCGCGGACATCTTCCCGCTTCTCCCCCCTTGTTCTTTCTGTAGCACTTCTCTCTTTGGGGGCGGGGCTTCACTTTTGCACCTTCACTGCTCGGGGAAGACAACTCGAGTGGGAAACTTTCGCTCCCTAGATGGCGGATCTTCAGATTTTTCAGCAGGACGTCGCTGACGGGGACTACAAGGCGCACTTCTACTGGTAAGTAGACTGGTTCAATCCAGTTTGTGACGCCAGAAGAGTCAATGTGTACCGCCCCGCGGCCTCGGCTCCGGCCGCCGAGCCGCTCGGGTCCATGCTCGTGTACTGTGGGTGGTGTCTCGAGCCTCTCGCGGACCCGGGGGTCACGTCACCCTGAAAGGGGTAGTGGCGATGCACGCAGGGCTTCGGGTGGTTGTTTAGCGAAATTGGCAAAGTTCGTGACGCCACCCACGGGTTGTGGTGATTGTATGGTGGACACCACTGCTGCCGTTGACTAGGTCTCCTGGGGCCGGTGTTATGCAGCTCGGTGTTAACCCCTCTGTGGGCAGGGGTGATGGTCCTGGGGGCCCATGGGAAGGGTGCTGAGGCGAGGGAGCGTGGGCGTACTGGATGCAGGTGCGATGCAGTGCGGTGCACGGCCCGAAGGCGCTGGTGTACTCACTCTGACACAAAATACTGGAGTCTCTGGTAAACCAAATGGCAGAATGGATGGGGCCCGCAACCGGCTGCAGTGTTCTCCCTGGATGGGTTGGTGTTGGCTGTCGTTTCCCTGCACCTGTGTTATGTAGATGTTGACTCCTGTGCCTGGACACTGGTAGTCCGCTCCCCGGCGTGTGTCGTAAGAGCCCGTTTGCCCGCAGACGCTAGCCCTTTGGATCTCTTGCCTTTGGCAGTGGCACTTATCCTGGATGGTTGGGCTGTTGCCTTCAATCGGGACTTGGGTGGGAATGAACCCCTGAGGTCCAGACCACAATCAGTGAATTTGACTATCAGGGCGGCTTCTAGCCTAGTCGGGGTCTGAGTACCCTGCCTGGTGCTTGGCTCCCAATCGGCTCCCCGGTTCGGTACCGGCGGGCCACCGCCCGACACCGATCCTACGGTTCCATCGACCGTGCTGCCAACTCCTGCAGATGGCCACCACCGTCTGCCAACCTTGCTGGAGGTGCCTGGGCTCCAACCCAGACACCTAACAGTTCCACTGGCGGGCCTGGTCTCAGGTCCGCCTGTGCGTGACTTTCCTCCTCTCCTTCCACTCTCCTCCACTGCTCTGAACAGACTCCACTCAACTCAACTGTTGTGTTTTCCAGCCTCCAGGCCTGTGAACTCCTCGGTGGGCAGGGCCAACCACCTGGCTCCGCCCCACCTGGTGTGGACATCAGACCCTGGAGGGTGGCAACAAGGGTTTTTGTGTGACTGATGTCACCTGTCCGGGAAAGGGGTGTGTGTGGTGTTGTGTCTGTGACCCCCTGGCTAGTCCAGGGCGTGACAGTAGCAGTAGATACTCTGAGCAGCCTGGTGGTGGTCAGGCTGCTAGTAGTCAGGCCCCTGCTCATTTTGGTATGGCACAAGTTGTAAATGAACAATCTTTTATCATCTGCACTTTCTTTAAAATATTTGCCGACTGGGCTTTAAAATACGTGCCAACCTTACCCTTGGTCTAGGATCTTGCTGTGTGTGTGTACTTTGGGGAACATTTGCCCCCATCTAACTCAGGCCACCCCACAGCCTCTTCTTCCCTGTGCGGTGCTGCGAATCCCTCTACCTCTGCTCTGTATGGCACCTTCCCAGGTTGGGTTAGTGACTTCATCATCCATCACCTCGTCATCTACTTCCGCACTTCGGTCCTCCTGACTTGTTGACTTAACATCAATTGTTGGCAACCGTGTCTCATCATCATCTACTTCATGAGACACAAATTGCCGTTCCCCACTGTTGTCTTCTTCTGACCATGTCTACACAAATATTTGGGAATCACTACACACAATCTCCCCATGTCCTTCATGAATCAATAAATGAAAATCACTTATCTACTGAGATTCGCCATGGTGGAAAGAAGGAGGATCAGTGTGTCGATTATGTGGTCCAGACTCTTGGCTAGTGAAAGTGGAACATGGGGAAGACAGAGTAGTGCTGGACTGGTTAACATACTGGAAGCATTATCTGCCATCCAACTGACCACCTGTTCACACTGTTCTCTCTTACAGAGTGGTATCCCACGCCCCCCTGCAAAGTGGGACAGGTTGCAAGGTCTCATGGATGAGTGTGTTGGTTGTGTTCCCGTAGCAGGCACAGTGTCACCTGACCCACGGCCTCAGCCTCTGCGTGCACCATTAGCAGCACGTCCAAGTCCACATGCCTTGCGCATTTTTAATTGTGTAGACACTATGCATGCCTGCAAACTTTCTACTATTATTAGGGAAAAAATATTTAACCCTGAAAAGGACTTTTGTTTTTAGGTTGCAACAACAGTATACAGTATGTATAGAAGGACTGTAAGGCATTAAACCCTGCCTACATGCCTCTAATCCTAAACTATTCCTCATGCACCAGCTATCCCTACACTGAATGCAGCTAATAGTGGTATCAATAGGGAATAGAATAGATGTAGGCCTGAAAAGCACTTTTGGTTTTAGGTCTTTGAAGCTAAATTCCTTGCCCACATGCCTCTAATATACTATCCCTTCTCCAGCAGCTTTCCCTAGACTAAACGCAGCTGAGAGGTATTATTAAAGAATGGCATAGATTTTTTTTAAATAGAAGCAGCAAGGTCTGTAAGGCTAGATTCCCTGCCTAAATACCTCTAATACACTATCCCTTCTCCAGCAGCTTACCCTACACTAAATGCAGAGCGGTATTATTAGAGAATAGAATATATATTTTTACATAGCAGCTGCCAAGTCTGTGTGACTAGATTCCCTGTCTGCATGTAAATGAATGCAGGTAACAGGGGTTTTACTAAAGAAAGGCCAGTATGTGGCCCTGAAAAAAACGTTTGTTTTAATTGTACAGCAACGGTATACAATTACTGCAATACCAATTCAACACTGTCTATATGCCTGCTCTAAACTCAGATCTCCCTCCAATAACAACTCTCTCTGAACTGATTCCAGAACATAATGGGCCAAGCATCACATCACCAGGTCTTATATAAGTCTCAATGGCATGATTTGGCTGGCCGATCACAGTAATGCCAGTAGGCAACATGGCTACAACATTACTGTGTATTGCGAGCAATCCCCGAATGTTGGTCAACTTTCTAAAAGCTGCAAAACATACGGGGCGGGAACTTGAGCATTGTGATGCTTGATCGAGTAATGAATGTCTCGACCACCCCCAATGCCATCGAGTATCGAGCAGTAGCGAGTACACTTGCTCATCACTAATACTTTAGCATTTTATGACTAGCTGCATCATGCATCAACCACTTATATTCTCATAATGGCCATACTGTGTATCATGTGTACCTGAATAGTTGGATATTTAAACTTTTAACCTAGAGATCTTTCCTAAACAACATCTCAGTATTAAAGCCCATTAAATGGTGACTCTAGGAATGTTAATGTAAGTGATAGTGCTTAAATTTGGAGTATGTTGGATATATTGTATTCAACTAGTTGTGTTTCTTCGCTGAACCATCTGCTATTTATTTGCATTAGATGTTTTTAATATGTTTCATTTTAAGTGCAGAGCTCACTAGCAAAACATTTGTTTGTTTTTGTCATGAAAATACAACATTAGAAAACGTATAAATGGATAACATAAAAGTTCATTATGTGACATTTTTTTCAAGAGTAGTCATAGTTTGTGTAGTAAATTACATATTGAATGTTTTGTAATTTTTAGATAAAAAATAATAATTTTTTGCCTCCTTAGGATGTTCTCAGTGATAAAATATCCTACCCAGATGGCACTTTTATGGACTGGGAATTTAAAATCTCTGTAATGAATGATATTGCTAAGGTAAGCCTTTACATTCACATACAGTTAGGTCCAGAAATATTTGGACAGTGACACAAGTTTTGTTATTTTAGCTGTTTACAAAAACATGTTCAGAAATACAATTCTATATATAATATGGGCTGAAAGTGCACACTCCCAGCTGCAATATGAGAGTTTTCACATCCAAATCGGAGAAAGGGTTTAGGAATCATAGCTCTGTAATGCATAGCCTCCTCTTTTTCAAGGGACCAAAAGTAATTGGACAAGGGACTCTAAGGGCTGCAATTAACTCTGAAGGCGTCTCCCTCGTTAACCTGTAATCAATGAAGTAGTTAAAAGGTCTGGGGTTGATTACAGGTGTGTGGTTTTGCATTTGGAAGCTGTTGCTGTGACCAGACAACATGCGGTCTAAGGAACTCTCAATTGAGGTGAAGCAGAACATCCTGAGGCTGAAAAAAAAGAAAAAATCCATCAGAGAGATAGCAGACATGCTTGGAGTAGCAAAATCAACAGTCGGGTACATTCTGAGAAAAGAGGAATTGACTGGTGAGCTTGGGAACTCAAAAAGGCCTGGGCGTCCACGGATGACAACAGTGGTGGATGATCGCCGCATACTTTCTTTGGTGAAGAAGAACCCGTTCACAACATCAACTGAAGTCGAGAACACTCTCAGTGAAGTAGGTGTATCTGTCTCTAAGTCAACAGTAAAGAGAAGACTCCATGAAAGTAAATACAAAGGGTTCACATCTAGATGTAAACCATTCATCAATTCCAAAAATAGACAGGCCAGAGTTAAATTTGCTGAAAAACACCTCATGAAGCCAGCTCAGTTCTGGAAAAGTATTCTATGGACAGATGAGACAAAGATCAACCTGTACCAGAATGATGGGAAGAAAAAAGTTTGGAGAAGAAAGGGAACGGCACATGATCCAAGGCACACCACATCCTCTGTAAAACATGGTGGAGGCAACGTGATGGCATGGGCATGCATGGCTTTCAATGGCACTGGGTCACTTGTGTTTATTGATGACATAACAGCAGACAAGAGTAGCCGGATGAATTCTGAAGTGTACCGGGATATACTTTCAGCCCAGATTCAGCCAAATGCCGCAAAGTTGATCGGACGGCGCTTCATAGTACAGATGGACAATGACCCCAAGCATACAGCCAAAGCTACCCAGGAGTTCATGAGTGCAAAAAAGTGGAACATTCTGCAATGGCCAAGTCAATCACCAGATCTTAACCCAATTGAGCATGCATTTCACTTGCTCAAATCCAGACTTAAGACGGAAAGACCCACAAACAAGCAAGACCTGAAGGCTGCGGCTGTAGAGGCCTGGCAAAGCATTAAGAAGGAGGAAACCCAGCGTTTGGTGATGTCCATGGGTTCCAGACTTAAGGCAGTGATTGCCTCCAAAGGATTCGCAACAAAATATTGAAAATAAAAATATTTTGTTTGGGTTTGGTTTATTTGTCCAATTACTTTTGACCTCCTAAAATGTGGAGTGTTTGTAAAGAAATGTGTACAATTCCTACAATTTCTATCAGATATTTTTGTTCAAACCTTCAAATTAAATGTTACAATCTGCACTTGAATTCTGTTGTAGAGGTTTCATTTCAAATCCAATGTGGTGGCATGCAGAGCCCAACTCGCGAAAATTGTGTCACTGTCCAAATATTTCTGGACCTAACTGTACACAGTCTATCTAGCAGGTGTGTAGATTAGCCAAAGTAAAAAGTTGCATGGATCGAGTTTGATGTTGCAACAGCCAAATGTTATAAATCAGTAAACGACTGACGAAATCTTTGTACTTTGTAGAGAACTGCTGCTTACTCCCAAATTTACTAAAAGGTCCGGTTATTCTAGTAAAAGTCCTAGTTATCAGATCTTCACTAATGCAATTCAGATTATTGTATTAGAATTAGTGCTGAGTGAGCGTGCTCGGCACTGTTTGGTACCTGATCGAACATTGAGGTGCTCGACTACTCACGGAGCTCGACCTAGTATTGCGGGTGCTTGTACTGTATATGTCATCCGTGAAACAATGACTACAAAACTTTACTGACTGCAGTGTGCAGGCAACCCAGTGAGAGACATTCGCTGTATCTGAATGGCTCTCACTGGGGTTGAAACAATGTTTTTGAATGTAGTGTTTAAAAAAAACAAAAAACAAAACCCTCTCTCCCCTCAGTAATGCTCTGTTTATGGCTGGCTTTATGTCGGTGGAGAGCCAAACTGCCCAATCATTGACTTCCATTATACTCATCATTCGAGTTGACCCCTTTCAGAGTGAATGAATTGCTCGGCTCGAGAAATGAGCACCCGAGCATTTTAGTGCTCGCCCATCTCTAGTTAGAATAATGATAAAGGCTAAAAGCTTTAACCCCTTAAAAATGATAGTTTATAATGTCCATAATGGTGAACATGAGTAAGACTTTTTAAATCAAAACGTGTTGGTTCTGTCCTTAGCAGTACCTTGTTTGGTGGCATGTTTGTAATAATAATAATAATAATAATCTTTATTTCTATAGCGACAACATATTCCGCAGTGCATTACAATTCAGAGGTTCATATACAATCAATAATTATAGAAAATACAATAATTAAAGCAACAAATACAACTCTGCTCGAGAGATCTTACAATCTACAATGAGGGGGGACAAGGTACAGGTGCTTATTTACAATGACAATCCAGTCATCTTAAAGAAAGAAATGGGGGGTAGATAAAGGCTGCCTTTACCTGTCAGTCAATCTTTGAGATTCTTTTGGGTGCGGTGGAATTTATTTATCAATAAACATACTCATTTTGATATTTGATGCTGGAGATTTCCTTTTCTCTTTATGCTTAATTGAAGCCTTAACCTAGGTGGATCTGTGTGTATCCTCTCCAGATGGAACAGGTGGAATCAGGACT
Organism: Anomaloglossus baeobatrachus; assembly: GCF_048569485.1. Taxonomy (NCBI): domain Eukaryota; kingdom Metazoa; phylum Chordata; class Amphibia; order Anura; family Aromobatidae; genus Anomaloglossus; species Anomaloglossus baeobatrachus. Next base: position 97,267,014 of record NC_134360.1, on the reverse strand, counting down.
GGAGAGTGGCTTCACTCCTTCCCTTATCCCTAATTTTTTTCTAATTTACATAACAGGTGTAGAAATGGTGCAAAAATCCTGGAACATCATAAACTCACCAAAAGCTCATCATGGGAATGTATCTCTTGGGCACGTGCACATGTTGAGTATTTGGTGATTTTTACCTCAGTATTTGTAAGCTAACACCAGGAGTAGTGATACAAACTCGGGAAACAAAAGGGTGCAGATAGGGTCTTTCCAGATATATAAAAGGGCAATGTGTAGTGATATACACTAACTTTACGTGGTTGTGAGGGTCATTGTTAATTTTTTTGGTCCTGAGGAAGAGGTGTTATACCTTGAAACACGTAGACCTATGAAATAAAATAATTATTAGTTAATCAACAATTGTACATTGTTTTTGGCGACTACGTGTGTTTAACCCCTTCTCCTCTCCTGCTTTGAACACTAGAAGTAAAACAGTCCAAGAAAATGTATAATAGAAACACGGGCACCATTTCTGCATTCTTTTACCCACTCCTGGTTTTGACTTACAAATACTGAGGTAAAAAACTCACCCAATACTTGTGGGTGCATGTGGCCTTCTTTTCTGAACTTACAGTATGCTACTTTACTTGACCTCATGTCAACAGAACAGTCCTCCCTTCTCTGGTCTGCTCTGTCGATGGGTGTCACTCTTGATGTCATGCTGACTAACAGCCGATTCCCTGCAGTTAGGCTGTCAATCAGTATAACATCGACAAAGCAGCACGGAAGAGAAGTTACTCTGTCATTGTAATGTCACCAGAAACCACAGAAACACCTTCAGGAATAGTTTATGATTGCTCTGAGTCGGCAGAGATCAATGGTGGGCAGTATATGGTAATATGTGAACTGGGGGGTTTACTATCAGAATACAGCAGGATGCAGACTAGGATCGAGGCCAGACAATGGTGAGGATAAAGTCTTTTTCTTCATAAAAAACTTGGATATGGATCAAGTACTGCAAAATATCACACAGAGCTTACCACTAGAAAATATACTGTACATACATCCAGACAGGAGAGACCGAGTTCAATGTGCTGCCCCAGCAACACTTTCCAATGTATTAGGATCAATTTGCCTAACAGAATACCCCAACAATACTAATATGAAATCTGTGATCTAAGTAAGACGGAAAACTCACTGGGTGTACAGCAAGAACTGTCGCTAGATCAGAACAATGACTAACAAACTTAACTACAGTATATGACTATCCCCCCTTTGCACACATACTCAGTAATAGGCTACTTGGGTGCCAAATGCTTTTTATAACTGCAAACTTGCATGTAATCAAGTTCAGACCTATATAAATGGCTATGACCTGTCTATACTGGTTGGAACCAAAACTGAGGAATGAGTACACACTAAAATTAAAACTATGTGCATGGGGCCCAAGCTCTAGACAGACAGTACCACACAAACAGTTCAGGGATATCAGATCCAATGAAGTTCTGGAAATTCCCAAGGGAGTAATGGGTTCTTTGGTGACCGACGGTTACCGGAGAAACGTCACCTCAGGAACAGGATACACAGTGGGGTTACGAGCGGGTAACACCCTGGGATGTCTTTTCGGATACAGTTCTCCATCTGGCGGTAATCCCTGCTTTCCCAATGTGGGGTTTATACTCCAGTGAACATTGCAGTCTCCATGAATTCTATCACATTAGCAGTAGCAGAGCAAAATGAGAGTCAGCCACCACATGTCTGCACCCTGCGGGCTTGTCCTGCACACTGCACTCTTTCACTTTTTCTTTCTTTACACTCAGAATCTTTTTTCCCAGCCTGAACAGAGACCCCTAAGGTGGACAGGCGGAGACACAGCAGGCGTCATATCCACACTCTCACATATTGGCAGGTTGTTGGCAACTACCCACTTGTAAGTTCTTAGCCCTATATCACAAAATACACAAAGTTGCGAATAACCCTTTTAAAATAAAAATACAAAAGAGACACATGAGTCTGGCACAATATTATCTATAGCTTTAATGAAATGATTAATTTAATGTATGTATGTTTATTGTATAATGTAGCTATTTTTTCAATTACAGGGTATGTCATATCTGCATGCCAGTAAAGTGGAGGTCCATGGCAGACTTAAGTCAACAAACTGTGTAGTTGATAGTCGTATGGTTGTAAAAATCACTGACTTTATTTCTAGTTCCATTTTTATTCCTAAAAAGGGTAAGTGTGAACATCACAAATAATCTGTTTAATTCATTGAAATTGTACATCCAACTTTTTAGGTCTAAAATTTATTTTAATGATTAAACATAGTTGATTCTTAATATTCTGATGGCTTGGTGTCACAACTAGGAACAGCTTTTTGAAGGTGGTCCAAAAAGGTAGAGAGGAAAAAGTTGCAACTCACTGGGTGATGAATAAGGCTATGTCTGCACGTTGCGTACAGTCACTGCAGAAATTTCTGCAGCGATCTGAAGAGCATACGTGCGCTTCAAATCGCTGCAGAAAATGTCCGTAGTGAAAAAAAAAAAAGCCGATTCCATGCGCTCTGCCTGCAGCTCCTGCCATAGACAGAGCAGGGGCTGCAGGCAAAGCGCACGGAAGAAGTGACATGTCACTTCTTAGAACACGCGCTTCGGGCAGCAGCTCTAAGACGCCACGTGCGCACGGCTCCTGCATAATCTTCATAGATTATGCAGGGGACGCAGGACGCATGCAGTTACGCTGCGCTACAAAGCGCAGCGTAACTGCATGTAATTACGCAACGTGCGCACATAGCCTTAAAGTCTTCTTTATTGTGCAAACTGGGTTACATGTAGTGCAGGGAGGGGGAGCTGAAGCCTCGGACAACGGTAAACCGTTTTGTGCTAGTGTGGCGCTTTTACAGGTCGTTGAAGGTGGATTTATTAAAGACTCTGAAGATAAGTGTATGCATTTATTTTTTAGCAAATTCTTCTTATTTGTAATCCCAAAAAATCCAAGAAAAATCCAGCAATCCCAAATGATAAAAAAATTCAAAACTTTATTTCACATTTTAAAATTCCATGGATCAAGTACAGATCTGTTGGATCCAAAATGCGTCATCTGTTTCCCTTTTAACGGAGTCCTAAACATGGAATTTTAAAATGTGAAATAAAGTTTTGGAATTTTTTACCGTTTGGGATTGCTGGATTTTTCTAAGATTGTTTTGGATTGGTTCTTCTAGTGACCAGCTGGACTCTGATCCGTGCATCCCTTTCACTATAAAAGGAATTGCAGATGTTGGTGGAGTGGCTGATAAGTATTTTTTTGTTTTTCTTCTTAATACCAGCAGCAGACAGGCAAAGTGTAAAGACCGCTTTACATGCTGTAACATTGCTAGCGATGTTGCTAGCGATCGCACCCGCCCCTGTCGTTTGTGCGTCACGGGCAAATCGCTGCCTGTGGCGAACAATATTGCTGGTAAGCGTCACACATACTTACCTTCCTAGCGATGTCGCTGTGGGCGGTGAACAACCTCTTTTTTAAGGGGGCGGTTCGTGCGGCGTCACAGTGACGTCAATCAGCGGGCCACCAATATAAATTGAGGGGCGGAGAGCAGCCGCATTCACGTCACTCCCACCTCGTTGTCAGAGGACGCAGGAACGCTGTTGTTCGTCGTTCCTAGGTTGTCACACGTAGCGATGTGTGCTGCCTCAGGAATGACGAACAACCTGCGTCCAAAATGAGCAACGATATTTGTTAAATGAACGACGTGTCAACGATCAACGATCTGGTGAGTATTTCTGATCGTTAGCGGTCGCTCTTAGGTGTCACACGCAACAATGTCGCTAACGAGGCCAGATGTGCGTCACGAATTCCGTGACCCCAACGATATCTCGTTAGCAATGTCATTGCGTGTAAAGCGGCCTTAAGATTTCCTTGTAAAATTTAACTGGTGGAGGCAAACTAAAAGTTTATATCTATATTAGGAACTACAATAATGCAGGTGTTGGATATGTAAAAATGCCTTCTTTTTAGAACCAGATAAAAGGATGAGATGTATAAATAAATCCAAAATACTGTAACTCCATGAAAGTTTAATATCACCAGAAAATCAGTTATGGCTGAGACATGAGGTGGCCTTTGGGAAGGACTTGGAATCTTTTGGACAGCTAAGTCAATGACTTCAATGAAAGCAGGAGATAAGAAACTCCATACCAAAACAAACACTTTAAAAATGTAATAGGGAACTAAGGTCAAAATCACATACTCATGCTTTTTTTTTTTTTCAATGGACAGAACACAAATGTAACATGACTGCATCTGTCTGATGTCCATTACATCAAAAAACCATTGACAGGTGTGAGGAAGGCAGTGATGGGCGAATCCGTGAGATTTCAAAAGTATCCGGGTGCTGGACTCAGGCCTGGAGTTCTCAGGGAGCTCCAGCTAATGTTCTGGATGCAGCAACTCGAGAAATAAAAAAAAATAAAGGAAAAATAAAGCAAGCGCTATACTTATGGAGTCTACGGTGCAGCTTTAACTGGGTCACTCACTCTTATCCCAGGGCTGCTTGTTAGCCTCATACATATTCACTTGCTTCCCCCACTCACCGGCTGTCCTGGCATCTGTGATTGGTTGCAGTCAGATGCACCCCCAGCCTATGTGACAGCGTCTGACTGCTTGAGATCACAGACCCTGTTTGCATGTCACTATCGTGGTGTAAAAATATATAAAAACATTGTCATTGGGTCCCCCAATATTATGATACCCAGCACAGCTAAAGCATACGACTAAAGGCTGCAGCCCCCAGCTGTGCACTTATCGTGGCTGTGAATCCAAATAAGAGGAACCGTGCGTGGCTTATTTTTAATTATTTTAATAAATAATTAAAAAAAACGCATGCGATCCCCTCCAATATTGATACCCAGCCATGATAAAGCCATGTGGGTTGGTATTCTCAGGCTGGGAAGACCCATGCTTATTGGTCCCCCAGCCTAAAAATGCAGCCTGCAGCCACCCAGGATTGTTGAATCCATTAGATGTGACAATCCCGGAACTTTATCCGACTCTTCCTGATTGCCCTGGTGCAGTGGCAATTGCGGTAAAAGGGGGTTAATGTCAGCTCACAGTTGCCACTAATCCCTAGATTAATCATGGTAGGCGTCTTTGAGACTCCCTCATTACTAATCTGTAAATGAAAAGAAATAAACACAAACACAGAAGAAATCCTTTATTTGAAATAAAATACAAAATAAACACCCTCTTTCACCCCTTTATTAACGCCCAAAACATCCAGGTCCTACGCAATCCACATGAGGTACCAGGACGATTCCAGCTCTGCTACATCTGAAGTGACAGCAGTTTTCTACCAAGAGATGCAGGTCTGAGTTTAAAGAGTTCACAGGTGGAGGACCATGGGAACCTCCAGCTGTGACTGCAAATAACCTGAGTGATGTCAACCCTCATCGCTGCAGCTCAGTCTCTGCCTGAAGATCGGGTGGCCATTGTCTATGGCCATGCTCTGTGCCTTCAGATGTAGCACAGCTGGAATCATTGGGGATAATAAATTGCAGAAAGAGGGTGTTTTTTGTATTTTATTAAAGGATTTTTTCAGTGTTTGTGTTTATTTCTTTTCACTTACAGATTATTAATCTAATACAGATTAGATTACAGATTAGTAATCTCATAGACCCTCACCATTACTAATCTAGGGCTTAGTGGCAGTTAATCCACCTCTCCCCTTGCTATTTCCCAGCCTCACCACTCTGCCAATCCCTTCACTGGCTTCCCATTGCCAGAAGACTCCAGTTCAAAACATTAACCATGACCTACAAACCCATCCACAACCTGTCTCTTCCTTACATCTGTTACCTAGTCTCCCGGTATCTACCTGCACGCAACCTCAGATCCTCACAAGATCTCCTTCTCTACTCCTCTCTTATCTCCTCTTCCCAGAATCGTATACAAGATTTCTCCTGTGCCTCTCCCATACTGTGGAACGCTCTACCCCAGCATATCAGACTCTGTCCTACCGTGAAAAGCTTCAAGAGGAACCTGAAGACCAACTTCTTCATACAACCTACTATAACCCTTAAGTGGGCTTTACATGCTGCAACATTGCTCAAGCGACCTCGTTGGGGTCACGGATTTTGTGACGCACATTCGGTCGCTTTAGCGATGCCGTTGCGTGTGACACCTATGAGCGATTTTGCATTGTCGCAAAAACGTGCAAAATCGCTCATCGGTGACATTGGGGTCCATTCTCAAATATCGTTGCTGCTGCAGTAACAAAGTTGTTCCTCGTACCTGCGGCAGCACACATCGCTCCGTGTGACACCGCAGGAACGAGGAACCTCCCCTTACCTGCCTCCCGGCCACAATGCGGAAGGAAGGAAGGAGGTGGGCGGGATGTTCGTCCCGCTCATCTCCGCCCCTCCGCTTCTATTGGGTTGCGGTTCAGTGACGCTGCTGTGACGTCGCTGTGACGCTGAAAGAACCGCCTCCTTAGAAAAAAGGCGGTTCGCCGGTCACAGCGTCGTCGCAGGGCAGGTAAGTAGTGTGACGGGTCCGGGCGATGTTGTGTGACACGGGCAGCGATTTGCCCATGTCGCACAACCGATGGGGGCGGGTACACACGCTGGCGATATCGGTCACGATATCGCAGCGTGTAAAGTGGCCTTTAGTCCTGTACACCACTGCGCAACCAACTCTGTCCTCACCTATTGTACCCTCACCCATTCCCTGTAGACTGTGAGCCCTCGCGGGCAGGGTCCTCTCTCCTCCTGTACCAGTCTGTTTTGTACTGTTAATGATTGCTGTACGTATACCTTTTTTTACTTGTAAAGCGCCATGGAATTAATGGCGCTATAATAATAAATAATAATAATAATCAGGAAGACCCGAGAAAAGTGCTGGGATTGTCCCACCTAATGGATGAGACAATCCTGTGCAGCTGCAGGCTGCTATTTTTAGGCTGGGGGCCCAATAATCATGGGTCTCCCCAGCCTAAGAGTACTAGCCCTCAGTTGTCAGGCTTTATTGTGGCTGAGTATCAAAACTAAGGGGGACCACACGTCAGTTTTTTTAAAAATGATTTATTTAAATAACTTTAATAAAAAAGCCACATGTGATTCCTCTTATTTTGATACGCAGTCAAGATATATGCATGGCAGGGGGCTACAGCCTGTAGCCATATGCTTTATCTGTGCTGGGTATATAAGAGGACCGTATGCCAATTTATTTATTCATTTATTTTTATACCATGGTAGTGATCTGCAGACACAGTCTGTGATTGGTTGCAGTCAGATAATGTCACATAGGCTGAGGGCACCAATGATTGCAATAAATCACAGATGCCAGGACTGTCGGTGGACAAGGGAAGCAGTTAATATGCATGAAAGGAAATGAGCGACCACGGAAGAAGAGTGAGCAGCCTGGAAGCAGTTACAGCTGCGCCAGAGACTCAGTAAGTATAGCGTGAGTGCGCTAATCCTCCTATTTCTTCTACCACTATTTTTAAGCACCGGAATCTGATCCCTATAGACTTACATGGAGACCGGCATCTGGCCAGATATCCGGGATCAATTCTGGGCCGGAACCAATTTTTTTTTTTTTTTTTTTTTAATTCTGGTTAGTCCTGCCGATCTGCATGTTCGACCATCACTAAAAGCAGGTTTGTGAATTGGACCACACTCAGACACGTCTCCCTTTGACTATATTTATTATGTGATCAATTCGCAAAAACATAATGGATAAAACTGATATGCAAAATCAGATGTGTAAAACACTAACTGTACAGAAATTTAAACAAAAAATACATTATGATTACAATTGAAGTTAAAGTTTAGTTTTATTCATTATTTAAAGATTTGTGGATGTCTCCCGAACACATACGCCAAGATGGGGTTTCTCAGAAAGGTGATGTCTATAGCTATGGAATTATCGCACAAGAAATTATCTTGAGGAAAGAAACATTTTACACAGAACAATGCCATGACCACAAAGGTAAAATGATTATTTCAATACATGAACATTAATGTTTAGAAAAGATTTATCTGTTGAAAAGAATCTTTGGCCTAGATTCAACAACACTGTTATGAACAACTTCGTATTGGAGTTAGAAAATTGTGATTCATTAAAGGGGGTTTGGTTGTCCCGGGGCCCAGTGATGGGGTAAGGATGGGTGATGGCAGGCGGGTTGCGGGGCCTGGCGAGGTGCAGGGTCACGGGGGCAGCGCTGTGCCGCACGGCACGGTGGTACTCACTCAGCCTGAGACGATGACACAGTTCTCGGTAAAACACACGGCTGGAAAGACGGGTCCCACGGACGGCTGCTGATGCTTTTCCCCGGTAGGTTAACGGTGACTGTCCGTTCCCTGCACTTAAGTACTACTGCTGGTTCCAATGGGTTCCCACCGGTAACCCGCTCCCCGGCTTGGATATGGGCCGGAGGAGCCCCCTTTTCGCCCGCAGGCGCTGGCCCTGAGGAACTGATGCCTTGGCGGTGGCGGTGTCCCTCTCACTCGGTCGGACTGTTGCCTTCAATCGGGACTTAGTTGTTTGGAAACCCAGGAGGTCCCCTTCACTGACGGATTTGGCAAATTCACGGCGACTCCAAGCCTTGCCGGGGTCCGAAAAGCCCCTGCCAATGGTGCTAGCTTCTCCTTGTGTACCAGTCCGGTACCGCCGGGCCACCACCCGTCCACGGTCCTTACGGCAACTCCGATAGACCACTCCTGCAGACAGTCACCGCCGTCTGCTAACCTTGCTGTCTCTGTCCGGGGCACACACCCGGACTCTGTCAGATAGTTGCTCTACTACCACTTTACTCCTCACACTCTCACGTCCAAAACTCATGTGCTCACTTTTCCCGCCTCCAGGACTGTGATCTCCTCGGTGGGCGGGACCAACCGCCTGGCCCACCCCCTGGTGTGAACATCAGCCCCTGGAGGAAGGCAACAAGGATTTTTGGGTCTAGCTTAGATGTGCCTATCCAGGGTGTAGGTTGTGGTGGTGTAATTACCTGTGACCCCTGGCTTGTCCAGGGCGTCACATTCCCCCTTAGCAAAATGCAGACCGTCCGCGGGCTGCCAATCCAACACCAGTTTTATTTTTTTCTTTTAACTGTAGAAATAATAGAAAAACGGTAACACACATACATTTATAATAACTTCTTCCCACATCGGGAGGTACTCTTACTTAAACGGTTTCAAAATGGTTTCAACGGTTACGGCTTCCGCTCTCTCCCACCCAAGCAACCTGGCCCTGATGCTGCCCCTAAGCAAACAGGCAGCACCCCTTGACCCCAGTCCTGCACAAATTGCCAGAGCGGGTTCTGTCCTTTCCAGGGGACCCACGTCCATGGGGAGCCCCTGAAACCCCCCAGAGGATTGCCACCGGTTCCTGTGGTGGCTGAGCCCCAGCCTGCTCCACTGCGGGCCCTTCCTCCAATCTGCCTCTCCGGAGGCGGCAACGGTGGAAGCTGCAACAACATAATTATTTACAGGCCACAAGTTTGTGGTTGCCTTGCAAGTTCTCAGGCATGTTCATAGAAGTTTCTATGTGAATTTGTAAAGGGGGTCCCAACGGGGACCAGTTGCCGGCTACGACCGGTTGTAATCAGCAGTAGACAATCAGGTGACTTTTCACGGTTTCATTTCTCTTATCATTTTTCCATTCTTTAAAACTTTAAACTTTAAAACACACACAGGTGGTCCCAATGGGGACGGTGACAACGGTGCTCCGCTGCCCTTACTCCGATTCCTCGGCATCACCTGAGGGAGGGGGTGCGGTGCTCACACGGGCCTCCTGGCTGCCCCTCAACTTTGCATCCAGGGCAAACCACCCCCTCTCCCCACAGTGCCGGGTGTACTGCCCCAGATCTCCCGGCATCAGGTTACGGCCTGGGTGCTCTTCTGGAAGGTGGGCATTAACATCCCGCCGGGCTATAAAAACTTCGGCCTCCAGGCCCGGTTCGTAAATGAATCCATAGCCCCGGCGGACATCAAACCGCCTCACCTGCCCCTCATACAGCGGGCCTCGGACGCTGAAGGTTGCCTGGCGGAGACTCTCTTTCTCCCGGATCGCACGGGCCACCAACTCCGCCTTCTTCCTCTCTCTCTCTTCAATTTCTGGGCCCAACGGTACCGGCTCCCTGTCTAAGTACGGGGCTGCTGCGAGCTCCGGCGCACGGGTCGGGCCCCGCGAGACCTTTTGGACACTGCCCACTGCTGGTGATCTGGGCAGAAGGTCCCGCGGTGACATGGCCTTGGACGCCGCCTTGCAGCGGCAACCCGGCGCTACCTCGTCCGAGGCGTGGGGGATGGGCACAGGGGCTTTCCGCTGCTGGGCCTTCTTTACGGAGCGGTCCATCGGCTCCGGCTCAGGGGATTTCTCGGGGAACGCCTCCGGTTCGGGCTTCGGGGCTTTCCACAGCAGCACCTCCGGTCGGCTACGGGCTCCGTCGAACATTATCACTACGGCAGCATCACACGCACATACCTCTTCTGCGACGTCGCTGTTGATGCCGAACAATCCCTCCTTCAAGGGGAAGGTGCATTCAGCGTCACAGCGACGTCACAAAACGGCCGTCCAATAGAAGAGGAAGGGCGGAGATGAGCGGCCGGAAGATCCCACCCACCTCCTTCCTTCCTTCTTTTCCGGTGGACACAGGTAGGAGATGTTCATTGTTCCTGTGGTGTCACACATAGCGATGTGTGCTGCCGCAGGAACAACGAACAACATCGTACCTGCAGCAGCAACGATATTAAGGAAATGAATGACATGTCAACGAGCAACGATTTTTCATGTTTTTGCGCTCGTTGATCGTCCCTCATTTGTGTCACACGCTGCAATGTCGCTAATGGCGCCGGATGTGCGTCACTAACGACGTGACCCCAACAATATATCGTTAGCGATGTTGCAGCGTGTAAAGCACCCTTTATAATAAGTTCCACGGTTGGATGTGTTTAAAAAAATGTTCCTGTGCTGACATAATCTTATATATGTGCCCCTGCTGTGTATTGTGTAATGGCCGTGTCTGACGGTACAGGGAATTGGTCTGATCACACCACAGGTCTTTGACAGGGGCAATATCATGCAGTAATGTCTGTAGACTTGTTTGCGTCCTCCCCTGCCCATGAGCTGTGGTATGATCAGACCGTGTCCCTGTACAGTTTTTAACACATCTAGTTGAGGAACTTGTTATTATTCCAGGATCTATTGATTCAAATTAACTTTTATCATAGGAAAACCCCTTTAGGCCTGAAACACACATCCGTGAAACACGTGCGTGTTTGGTCCGTTTCCGTGTATACTGGAGACACGGCCAAACGTGCACCAATGTTATTGTATGATAAAAGCTCCACATGCGTTTTTGATGCATGTCCGTTTGTCCGTGTCCATGATCCGTACCTGTGTGCGTTTTGCACGGCAGCATGTCCGTTTTCTACACGCAACATGCAGCACGGACCCAATGAAAGTCAATGGGTCTGTGCGCACGTCCGAGTGACAGGGACGCATCTCTGTTTGCTCCCTGTACGTTTTGTGCTTTTTTCATGTGATGTCGGTCTTTTTTCTTTTTCTGTTTCGTTCTCTCCCTCAGTCCGTCGGTCGGTCTCTATGTCTGTCGGTCGGTCTCTCTGTCTTATCTGTCCCTCTCGCTGTCTGTCGGTCAGTTCCCCCCCTTCTCTCATACTTACCGTTCCCCGATCTCCGGCGCGGCGCTGCACTGCTGTTATAAAAACTTCGGCGGCTTTTCCTCTTTTGAAAAAGCCGGCCACTCATTAATCAATCTCGTATTCCCTGCTTTACCCACCCACCGGCACCTGTGATTGGTTGCAGTCACACACGCCCACCATGCTGAGTGACAGCTGTCTCACTGCACCCAATCACAGCAGCCGGTGGACGTGTCTATACTGTGCAGGAAAATAAATAATTAAAAAAAAACGGCGTGCGGTCCCCCCCAATTTTAATACCAGCCAGATAAAGCCATACGGCTGAAGGCTGGTATTCTCAGGATGGGGAGCTCCACGTTATGGGGAGCCCCCCAGCCTAACAATATCAGTCAGCAGCCGCCCAGAATTGAGCTGTCACTGAGGTTACCCGCGGCCACTGCTGGATCCAGCGGTGGCCGCGAGTTACTTGACTGACAGCAGCTGATCGCGCTACTCACCTCATTTGTTGCGTGGAGGTGACAGGAGCGGCGGTGTATTCTGCTGCTCCTGTCACCTGCATGCAGCAGAGCTGGAAGCGACGCTGGAGGACTGTGGATTACGCCGGACATGGAGGGTTTGTCGGGGTTAATAAATTGGTGATGGGGGACTTTGTTAGTGTTTTTTATTTCTAATAAAGGATTTTTTCGTGTGTGTGTGTGTTTTTTAAATGTCACTTACAGATTAATCATGGAAGGTATCTCGTGGAGACGCCTGACATGATTAATCTAGGACTTATTGGCAGCTATGGGCTGCCAATAACTCCTTATTACCCCGATTTGCCAACGCACCAGGGCAAATCGGGAAGAGCCGGGTACAGTCCCAGAACTGTCGCATATAATGTATGCGGCAATTCTGGGCGGCTGCTGACTGATATTGTTAGGCTGGGGGGCTCCCCATAACGTGGGGCTCCCCATCCTGAGAATACCAGCCTTCAGCCATATGGCTTTATCTGGCTGGTATTAAAATGGGGGGAACCGCACGCCGTTTTTTTTTTAAATTATTTATTTATTTATTTCTATACTCCATAGTGACATGCCCCCCGGCTGCTGTGATTGGGTGCAGTGAGACACCTGTCACTCAGCATGGGGGCGTGTCTCACTGCAACCAATCATAGGCGCCGGTGGGCGGGGAAAGCAGGGAATACAAGATTGTTTAATGAGCGGCCGGCTTTTTCAAATTAGAAAAAGCCGCGGGAGCAGTGTGAACGCCGTGCAGCGCCGGTGATCGGGGATTGGTGAGTATGAGAGAGGGGGGGGACACTTCAGTCACTCGGGGGATTAGCGGTCACCGGTGAATCCTTCACAGGTGACCGCTAATCAGTACACGGCACAGACAGAACCGCGGCATGACAATGAAGTCGGGTGAAGTTCACCCGAGTTCATTCTCATCCCGCTACTCTGTCTTCCGACATGTAGTAACGACATTTTGCATCACACACGTACATTTCACATGGACAACACACACGTCAGTTATTTCACTCACGCACACACGGACATTCCACACGCACATACGGTTAGCATACGGGATACACACGCTGGCCACACATACCATAAAAACGGACCTAAAAAACGGAAAACGGACCCGAAAAACGGCCCGTATCACACGTGCGTGGTTTTAACGGATGTGTGTTGGAGCCCTCAAGAAGCGTGCGTCTCTTAATGAATCAGGCACGTTTGACAAGTGACGTGCACCTCTGTGCACCAAGCTACAAATCTTACTCTATTCTGGGATTCGAATAAAATTTCTAGCATGAGGTATACCGCAATTCATCATGAATTTTCACAGAGATGAGCTAAACTGGCATAAAATGAAAAGTCTCGAAATTTTTGCGCAACTACACATTGTGCAATAATTTTGAGACTTTTCAAAGCAATTTATGCCAAACATTTGGCATAATCACTTTTATGAATCGGGATCTTTGGTTTTCCTTAATGTAATAATGTTACATGTTTAAGAATATAATGAGGTAGAATGTCTACATCATATTCAAAAGATATTTGTTCAGAAAAGTCTTTTATTTGTGGAAGAAATATAATTGCCAGTATAAGTTACAAACAAATTTCAGCTGAACTTTTAATTCACTGTATGCTGCATTTCTTCATCCATGATCAACCAAAGAAAAAATTGCAAACGTGAAGAATATTAAAGGAAACTGTCCATTCCGACCAGACCTTCTTCTAGAGACAGCAGAGGAATGGGAGATAGAGGTGGGAAATAGTTTTATTTAATATTGCTGGATACTTGAACTTGTTTGGGTAATTTATATATAATGTAAATCAAAGGAAAAATGCAAAAATCTATATAAACAATATACAGAATTCAAAGATAGACAAGCAAGATAAATGTTGTGAATGTTTATAAAGGCCACGTCTCACTAAGCGACATTGCTAGCGACATCGCTGCTGAGTCACGGTTTTTGTGACGCAACAGTTATTTTGCTAGCGATGTCGCTGTGTGTGACATCCAGCAACAACCTGGCCCCTGCTGTGAGGTCGCCGGTCGTTGCTGAATGTCCTGGACCATTTTTTGGTCGTTGCTCTCCCGCTGTGAAGCACACATCGCTGTGTTTGACAGCGAGAGAGCAACGATCTGAATGTGCAGGGAGCCGACTTCTGCGGACGCTGGTAACCAAGGTACACATCGGGTAACCAAGCAAAGCGCTTTGCTTGGTTACCCGATATTTACCTTGGTTACCAGTGTCCGCAGCTTCTAGAAACCGGCTCCCTGCTCCCTGAGCACGTAGCCAAGGTACACATCGGGTAACACTAAGCAAGGCGCTTTGCTTAGTAACCCCATGTGTACTATGGTTACCAGCATAGCCGGCTTTACCTATGTGCGAGTGGTGTGGTCGCACAGTGCGCCAGCAGGCCGACAGCAGAGGGAGCGCCCAGGGATCAGAGCTGTTTACTTTCACTTTGCCGCTCCTAATGCACAGGCTCCAGCAGGAGCACCCTCACTTCCCCTTTGTCGGCTCCCTGCACAGCCTCCAGCAGGGGGCACCCTCACCCCTCCTCTCCGCTCTGCACTGTTGGCTCCCTGCACAACCTCCAGCTGGGGGCCTCCCTGCACAGCCTCCAGCAGGGGGTGCGCTCCGCCCACCCCTCCGCTCTGCACTGTCAGCTCCCTGCACAGCCTCCAGCAGGGGGCACCCTCCGCCCTCCCCCCTCCCCTCCGCTCTGCACTGTTGGCTCCCTGCACATCCTCCAGCAGGGGGTGCCCTCCCCTCTCCCCTCCGCTCCGCATTGTCGGCTCCCTGCACAGCCTCCAGCAGGGGTGCCCTCAGCCCTCCCCCCTCCCCTCCGCTCTGCACTGTCGGCTCCCTGCACAGCCTCCAGCAGGGGGCGCCCTCCCCTCTCTCCTCCATTCTGCACTGTCGGCTCCCTGCACAGCCTCCAGCAGGGGGCGCCCTCCACTCCGCTCTGCACTGTCTGCTCCCTGCACAGCCTCCAGAAGGGGGTGCCCTCCCCTCTCCCCTCCGCTCTGCATTGTCGGCTCCCTGCACAGCCTCCAGCAGGGGTGCCCTCAGCCCTCCCACCTCCCCTTTGCTCTGCACTGTCGGCTCCCTGCACAGCCTCCAGTAGGGGGCGCCCTCCCCTCTCTCCTCCACTCTGCACTGTCGGCTCCCTGCACAACCTCCAGCAGGGGGCGCCCTCTCCTCTCTCCTCCACTCTGCACTGTCGGCTCCCTGCACAGCCTCCAGCAGGGGGCGCCCTCCACTCCACTCTGCACTGTCGGCTCCCTGCACAGCCTCCAGAAGGGGGTGCCCTCCCCTCTCCCCTCCGCTCTGCATTGTCGGCTCCCTGCACAGCCTCCAGCAGGGGTGCCCTCAGCCCTCCCCCCTCCCCTTCGCCCTGCACTGTCGGCTCCCTGCACAGCCTCCAGCAGAGGGCGCCCTCCCCTCTCTCCTCCACTCTGCACTGTCGGCTCCCTGCACAGCCTCCAGCAGGGGGCGCCCTCACCTGCTCTCGGCTCTGTGTCCTCTCTCCTCCTGTCTTTACCACAGAGAGGGTGGAGGGGCAGCAGCACTGACGGAGATGCTGTTAGAAAAACTACCCTGAAATCCTGAAGCCCAGGAAATGACTGTATGTGAGTATAACATGTGTGTGTCATCTGTAATGTATTATGTGCTGTCTGTGTGTGTTATGTATAACATGTGTGTGTCCTGTATAGTGCAATATCTAGCTGTCTATTATCTGCCTGTCTGCCTATCTCTCTATTATATATCTGTTTATATCTATGTTTCTCTATTATCTATCTATCTATCATATATTTATCTATCTATCCCTCTATCTATCTATCCCTCTATCTATCATATATCTATCTATCTTTCTATTATCTATCTGATATATATTTGTCTATCATCTATCCAGCGTCGGTCTGGCACACAGACACCAGTCAATGCCCCAGAGGGCTTACCAACTGGACATAGAGAAGACCCGCCAGCAGGGACACCACTGGCATCAAAGATCCGGAGCTCCAGCCCAGAACTTCTTGGCCGGAGCCCCGAATCTTCTGCAACCACCACACTGAACTATATGGGCGTCACCCTGATACAGTTCAATCCTGTGACAAAGCAAGAGCTTCATGCTCTATCACTGCCCGTCTCCTAAGCCACAGACCGCTGCAAGCCTGTGTCTTAGGAGACCTTATATCCGCAAGGTCAGAGCAGTGACATCATTGCATTGCGCTGCCTCCGCAGGCCACCATAGAAGAGAAGACGGAGGCTGCGGTGCTGGGAATCAGGATTAGGTGAGTGTAATTTTTTTATGTCTATGGGATCTGTGGGGGCTCCTGTTGTCTATAAGAGGCTCCGCTGTGTATGGGAGCCTGTGTGAGGGCTCCTGATGTACATAGGAGGCTGTGTGGGGGACCCTGCTGTGTATGGGAGCCTGTGTGAAGGCTCCTGCTGTGCATAGGAGGCTGTGTGGTAGCGACTGCTGTGCATAGGAGGCT
This sequence comes from Anomaloglossus baeobatrachus, assembly GCF_048569485.1. Lineage (NCBI taxonomy): Eukaryota > Metazoa > Chordata > Amphibia > Anura > Aromobatidae > Anomaloglossus > Anomaloglossus baeobatrachus. Next base: position 97,250,401 of record NC_134360.1, on the reverse strand, counting down.
GTGTGGGGGCTCCTTCTGTGCATAATGTGACACCCTGGACTAGTCAGGTCATCCCAGGTAGTCCCATGCACACATGTGACGCCCTGGACTAGCCAGGTAGTCACAGACATAACAACATACACACCCCCACCCTAGACAGTTACAACAGTCAGACAAAAACCCTTGTTGCCTCCCTCCAAGGTCTGATGTCCACACCAGGTGGGGCGGAGCCAGGGGGTTGGCCCCACCCACCGAGGAGTTCACAGGCCTGGAGGTGGTAAAAGGAGCAGATGAGTTTGAGAGGTGAAAGCGAGAAGTCAGAAACTGAAAGTGTCTGGGTTGGAGCCCAGGCACTGACAGCAAGGTTGGCAGACGATGGTGGCCGTGTAAAGGAGTTAACGGATCACTGTAGAACCGTAGGACCGGGGTTGGGCGGTGGCCCACCGGTACTGAATCGGGGACCGGAATGAAGTTAAGCACACAGGCAGGGCCACCGGACCCTGACCAGGCTTGGAGCCGCCGACAATAGTCAAATCCGAGTGTGACCGGAACCCCAGGGGTTTCCCAACAACCAAGACCCAACAGAAGGCAAAAGTCCACACCGTGAGGATATACAGCCACCGCCACAGGCTAGAGATCCAAGGGCCAGCACCTGCGGGCAAAACGGGCTCCTATGGCACCTATACGCCGGGGAGCGGACTACCGGTGAGCAACCACAGGAGTCAGAACATTCTAACAGGTGCAGGGAAAGACAGCCACCATCAGCTGTCCTGGGAGAGCACAACAACACTGCAGCCGGCTGCGGGACCCGTCCATCCAGCCGTTCTGGTTTACCAGAGACTCTGTCATTGATTGTCTGAGTGAGTACACCAGTGCCGTCCGGCACCGTGCCACGCTGTCCCTGCAACCCTGCACCCCAGCCATCCAGCCTCCCCGTATCACCATCCGGGCCCCGGGATCACCAGCCCCTGCCCACGGAGGGGACAACATCCTAGCTGCTCCCTACTATCTCTCCCGGGATCCCCGTCACCAGCAGCGGTGGTGCCATCATCACCACGTCCCGTGGGTGGCGTCACGAACTCTCTCCCCAAACAAACCATCCCTTGTCACTCATGGGTGAGGAGCGCTGCTCGAGTCCCTGGGTCCGGCCCACCGCTCGAGCCACCGAGCATCAGCAGCAGAAGCCCCGGACTCGAGCGTGGCGAGCGCGTCCCCTCCGCCCGCGACAACTTGGCGTCTGCAAACAGGATAGAACCAGTCTACCTACCGGTAGAAGTGCAACTTGCAGTCTCCGCCGGCGGCGTCCAGCCGAAAAAATTTGAAGTGCCGCCATCTTTGGCGCGAAGATTTCCCGCTCGAGCATCTTCCTCGAGCAGGAAAGGCGCGAAAGCGAAGCCCCGCCCCCAAAGAGAAAAGAGTGCTAGAAAGAACCAAGGGCGGGGGCGGGTGAAGGCCTGCCTCATGTAACCGAGGGTATAAAGAGCAGGGACGCCAGGACTCTGCTACACATCCGGTTCCTGGAAGCACAAGCGCTGACATGTCCGTCCCGTCCGGCCACGCAGAGATTCCGGAGCCCAGGCCAGGAACAGTGGCGTGCGTGGAGGCCCGGACCGCGCAAATGTGCTGCCGCCTGCAGGCCCAGGTCCGGCTCTTGATGGAGCGGTGGGTGGCCGAAATGGAGGAGGTGGTGGTGGCCGTGCGGAAACGCGAGGTGGAGGCAATGTTGGAGGAGCGGGTAAGCGACCCACGCCCCTGTGTCCCTGAAGGACAGGCCGCTGCGGCTGAGGGGCCCGGTCTGCGCCCGCTCACCCTGCTGCCTCCCCCGCCACCCACACCAGCTGTTGCCGCCTCGCCACTAGGCTCGCTGTCCCCGATACCGGCAGCGGAACCCAGTCCGTCCGCCCTGGAGGACCAGCCTGTAGGCGCTGTCCGTGAACGGCCCGCATCCCTCCCGCTGCCATGGAAGATCCCGCGGGTGGTGCCCGTCCGCGACAAGAAGCCATCGGCCCCGGAAGCAGCCGCACCCGAGATCGTCCCGGCCCCGGCAGTCCGTCCGGCTACTGGAGAGGTGGAAGCCGTGAACCGGATGGCCCAGCAGGTGAGGCCTGCTGTCCCTGAACCCCACGCCTCGGCTGAGGCTGCGCCGGGTCGTCGCTGCAAAGCAGCAGCCCAGGCCACGTCACCGCAGGACCCCCACAAGAGATTGCCGGTCGTAGCCGGTGTGGGCGCAGTCCAGCGGGGCCCGACCCGCGTGCAGGGGCAATTGGTATGACCCGGAACCATGGAAGACCACCACAAATCATTGGTAAAAGGTGACAAGAGCATTGGCAACTAATCTGGCCGTCATCCCCTTACTAACCATCACAACTAGAAGTAGCCGAGGGGTGAACTAACATCCTGTGCACCGCGAACCCAGCCGGAGAACTAACTATCCTAAAGGAAGGAAAGATGAATAACTCTCTGCCTCAGAAAATAGACAAGAATAGCAAGCCCCCCACATTCAAAGACTGCGGTGATATAGGAAAAACACAATACACAGATAGATGACAGGATTAGCAAAACGTGAGGCCCCCACTGACTAAAATAGGAAAGGACAGGAAAGGGACTGATGGTGGCCAGAGAAAAATCCTGCAAAATTCCAAATTCCTGATAGTACAAAAAGGCCCTCAGATCGCACGATCTGAACTCCGTCCTATACCAGGTGCTTTTGTCATACCAATGAACAGAAAATAAGAATCATAACAAATTCAACAAGCCACAAACACATGGACCCAAAGGAGCTATACTTCAAACAGAACTGCAGGGAGTTCCCCAGCCAAGCAACTGAGGGGGAAAATCCCTGCATGCAAATAAACTGAAACAACCACAGCAAATGACAAACCCAGATAAGAGCAAAACAACCAAACAATAAATAAAGAGCAAGCACTTATCTGAGGTAGATGTGGTGTGGAGCAGAATGAAGCAGGCTGGTGATACAAAGAACAACTGACATCCGGCATGGCCTGCTATCAGACCAGGATTTAAATAAGCAGAGAGTTAGCAAAGGAAACGCCCATTGCACAACACACCTGGTCCAAGTCCAAACCATTCCTGGCCACCAGAGGGAGCCTCCCAGCAGCCAAAACATAACTAACATTCACAACAGGCAAGCAAACGCCCCTTACTGGGACAGGGAGCCGAGCCAGCTGGGCCAGGAAATTGCCGCTAGGGAGCAGCAGAAGGCCGAAATGCTGGCACGCATCATGAAGGAGAAGGACAATCTCCGAAACGCCACCTTTCGGGTGCGGGGCCAGGTGTATGAAGGCCAGGTGAGGTGATTTGATCCTCAGCGGGGGTACGGCTTCGTGTACGAACCTGGGCCTGGAGGCTGAGATATTCGTGGCCCACCGAGATGTGAACTCTCACCTGTCAACCAGTCATCCTGGTCGCGACTTACAACCGGGCGACTTGGTGACTTACACCCAACATTGCGGGGAGAGGGGCTGGTTCGCCCTGGATGTCAAGCAGAGGGTAGGCCGCAGTGCTCAGAAGCGGTCCCAGTCCCCTCCCCCACCGTGCCGTCCGGATGTTGAGTTGGAGGAGGCCTATGAGGAAGGTGACCTCAAATGATGGCCGCCGTCCTCCGTTGCAACCTTCTTCCCGTTGGGACCCTCAGCACTTTGTTTTTCCGTTGAATGAATGACCACTAATCAAAACCGAAGTTTCTCCTGGTCAGCAACCAGTGATTATCCCGGCCGTTGCCGGCAAGTTGTCCCCAGAGGGACCCTGTGTGTTTTTACCGCCCACATGAGAAACTGCTCATGGACATGGCCGAGAACTAGCAGGCCACCCACGAACTTGTGGGTTTGTAAATAATTTGTGGGCCGTTTTCCGTTCCGTGCCTCCTCCTGAGAGGCAGATTGGAGGAAGAGCCCGCAGCAGAGTAGGCTGGGGCCCAGCCACCACCTAGACCGGTGGCCATCCTTCGGGGGTCAGGGGTCCCCCTGGACGTGGGGTCCCTTGAAGTGACAGCCGGGTGCGAGACACCATACCCGTTCCCGCTTGGGTAACCTGGACCAGGACTGGGGTAAAGGGGTGCTACCTGCTTCTTAGGGGCAGCATCAAGGTGTAGGTTACTTGGGTGGGGGAGCGGATGACCATGAAGCTGTCCGTCAGTAATAAAAATGTTTTATATGTTGAAACTTTAAAGTACCGAGCCTCCCATAAGGGAAGAACTGAAGAAAATGCTTATGTTGAATGTTAATATGTTAATTTATTTTTTGCAGAAACAAAAATAAAACCAGTGATGGACGGGCAGCCCGCGGATGGTCTGCATTTCACCAAGGGGGAATGTGATGCCCTGGACTAGCCAGGTAGTCACAGACATAACAACATACACACCCCCACCCTAGACAGTTACAACAGTCAGACAAAAACCCTTGTTGCTTCCCTCCAAGGTCTGATGTCAACACCAGGTGGGGCGGAGCCAGGCGGTTGGCCCCACCCACCGAGGAGTTAACAGGCCTGGAGGTGGGAAAAGGAGCAGATGAGTTTGAGAGGTTAAAGCGAGAAGTCAGAAACTGCAAGTGTCTGGGTTGGAGCCCAGGCACTGACAGCAAGGTTGGCAGACGGTGGTGGCCGTCTGCAGGAGTTAACGGATCTCTGCAGAACCGTAGGACCGGGGTTGGGCGGTGACCCACCGGTACCGAATCGAGGACCGGAGTGAAGTTAAGCACACAGGCAGGGCCACCGGACCCTGACCAGGCTTGGAGCCACCGACAATAGTCAAATCCGAGTGTGACAGGAACCCCAGGGGTTTCCCAACAACCAAGACCCGACAGAAGGCAAAAGTCCACACCATGAGGATATACAGCCACCGCCACAGGCTAGAGATCCAAGGGCCAGCGCCTGCGGGCAAAACGGGCTCCTACGGCACCTATACGCTGGGGAGCAGACTACCGGTGGGCAACCACAGGAGTCAGAACATTCTAACAGGTGCCGGGAAAGACAGCCACCATCAGCCGTCCGGGAAGAGCACAACAACACTGCAGCCGGCTGCGGGACCCCTCCATCCGGCCGTTTTGGTTTACCAGAGACTCTGTCATTGATTGTCTGAGTGAGTACATCAGTGCCGTCCGGCACCGCGCCGCGCTGTCCCTGCAACCCTGCACCCCAGCCATACAGCCTCCCCGTTACACCACCGGGCCCCGGGATCACCAACCCCTACCCACGGAGGGGACAACATCCTAGATGCTCCCTACCATCTCTCCCGGGATTCCCGTCACCAGCAGCGGTGGTGCCATCATCACCACGTCCCGTGGGTGGCGTCACGAACTCTCTCCCTAAATAAACCATCCCTTTTCACTCACGGGTGAGGAGCGCTGCTAGAGTCCCCGGGTCCGGCCCACCGCTCGAGCCACCGAGCAGCAGCAGCAGAAGCCCCGGACCCGAGCGTGGCGAGCGCGTCCCCTCCGCCCGCGACACACACACCCACCTCCCTAAAAAGGTGACAGCAGCCAAACTTCAAAACCTTGTCACCACCCTCCAGGTTTGATGTCCACACCAGGGGGGCGGAGCCAGGCGATTGGCTCCGCCCACCGAGGAGTTCACAGGCCTGGAGGCGGGAAAAAGCAGTAGTTCTAGTGATTAGTCTGACAGTGGAGGAAAGAAGTCAAGTTCAAGGGCAGACCTGTGACCAGGCCTGCCAATAGTCTACTCAGATGTCTGGGTTGGAGCCCAGTCACCTCTGGAAAGGAGGCAGACAGTGGTGGCCGCCTGCAGGAGTTGGGATTACAGCCGGTGGAACCGTAGGGAACGGGGTCGGGCGGTGGCCCGCCGGTACCGAACCGGGGAACCGATTGGAAACCGGAGCACCAGGAGGGGTACTCAGACCCAGTACGAAGCCCAGAATCCACAGGGCTGAGTCAAATCAACTGATTGAGGACTGGACTTAAGGACCTTTCCCACACAAGCCCCGACTGAAGACAACAGCCCAACCATTAGGGTAAAGCCACCGCCAAGGCATAGAGACCCAAGGGGCCAGCGTCTGCAGGCAAACAGGGCTCTCCCGACACCCAGCAAGCCGGGGAGCGGACTACCGTTGCTTAGGCATAGGAGTCAAAACATTCACATAAAGAGGTGCAGGAGAAAGGCGGAAACCACCAACCTATAAAGGGAGAAGCTGCAGCCGGCTGCGGGTACCGTTCATCACCCCGTTTGGTTTACCAGAGACTCCAGTGTGTTGTATCATAGTGAGTACACCAGTGCCTTCGAGCCGCGCACAGCACCGGCACCCAGCACGCACTCATCCCTACGCCTCAGCACCTCCCTCGGGCCCCCGGGACCATCACTCCCCTACCCACGGAGGGGTCAACACCAAGCTGCGCAACACCGTCCCCGGGAGGCCTAGTCAACGGCAGCGGTGGTGTCCATCCATTCACCACAACCCGTGGGTGGCGTCACGAACTTATATCCCTTACAAACCACCGCGGACCCGGCCGTGGAACTCCCCACCGAAGTCCCTGCGTGTAGCGCCAACCCACCTTGCAGAGCGACGTGACCCCCGGGTCCGTGAGGAGCTCTAGCCAGCCACCATACGAGCACGGATCCGAGCGGCTCGGCAGCCGGCCGAGCCCGCGGGGGGGTACACATAACATGCTGTGTGAAGGCTCCTGCTGTGCATAGGAGGCTGTGTGGTGGCTCCTGCTGTGGATAACATGCTGTGTGGGGGCTCCTGCAGCTATTTGCATATAGTTGTTGTGTGACCTCTAGAGTTAACTCCTCCTTTTGACCACAGACACCCCAGTCCGACCCTGCATCCATCTATCTTTTCTATAGTATCTATGTGTGTGTCATGTATATGGTGTAATTTATGCAGTGGCAAAATGCTAAAAATGCAAAAAGCCGATGCTTGCGATGCCGAGCACGATAGTCCCCGCCCCCGTCACAGCTGCGATATCTTGTGATAGCAGCCGCAGCGAACATTATCGCTATGGCAGCTTCACATGGACTCACCTGCCTTGCGACGTCGATCTGGCCGGCGACCCGCCTCCTTATTAAGGGGGCGGGTCGTGCGGCGTCATAGCGACGTCATACGGCAGGCAGCCAATAGAAGCGGAGGGGCAGAGATGAGCGGGACATAAACATCCCGCCCACCTCTGTCCTTCCGCATAGCCGGCGTGAGCTGCAGGATGCAGGTAGGAGATGTTCCTCGCTCCTGCGGCTTCACACACAGCGATGTGTGCTGCCACAGGAACGAGGAACAACATTGTACCTGTTGCAGCCGCGTAATTATGGAATTCCCAGACACTACACCGATGATACAATTACGACGATTTTGTGCTCGTTAATCGTATCATCTAGGATTTACACACTACAATGTCGAGTGCGACGCCGGAAGTGCGTCACTTTCGACATGACCCCTTCGACATCGCACCTGCGATATCGTAGTGTGCAAAGTGCCCCAAACTCCTGTCCAAGGCCTGGTGTAACTCCCCTTCCCCTCCTCCACCCAAGGGGTGAGTCGGGACTATAGTCACAAACCCCACAACTAAACGTGGACAGGAGAAAAAAAAAAAGCTTGTACACATGGCAATCAAATACCAAGTAACAACAATAAATGCACAGGGAAAATAACATAAAAGGAAGAAGGTAAACGGACAACTGGGAAACTTCCACACTGCATAGTAAGCACATCACAGATCATCAACAGATTAGATCACCACAATAAGACTAGAATAACTGCACAAACTGGAACTATTATCGGCACTGAGTAGCAGAATCCAGTACCTTATATAGGAAGTAGACTGCTGTGATTGATTGGTAATTAGCAACTTGAGCTCCTAGCAGAGTTCCCCAGGTCAGCAGAAATTAACTCCTGAAGGAATGAAGAACGGTGCACATAAAACAGCCAATGCGCAGCTCTGGCTGAAAAACTAGGAGACATCAGGTTGTCTCTCAGACTCTGCAGTGTGAACACTAACCGACACCAACGTGACCCCTAATGATTTTGAAACCTAACATCGCATGACAGCTAGTCCATGCATCATGGTTAGCACACAGACTGTGTTTTACGGCTGGCTGAATTTGGTCTTATCCTGGAACTAATCCTAGATTGCTGATGCCTTTAATTTCCTATGTCTACACATCTATAATAAATCTAATCTGGAAGGATTAGTGGGTAATGTTTTGTTTATCAAGCTGATTGTGTTCCATTTTTATATATTTTCAGGTTTATGTTCTTGTGAAAAATTGCTGGGAAGAGGATCCCGAGAAGAGACCTGACTTTAAGAAAGTTGAAAGCACCTTGGCAAAGATCTTTAGGTACCTCTTTTACAAATATTTTTTGTATCACCTGTGGTGCGTTACTAGATGGCAGGAATATTTCTCCTTACAAAATGTAGTCTTGTTGGAGCGCTGACTGGAGAAAGCAGAATTCTGGCATGGAAGCTTTCTGGTTATCTGGGTTTTCCAGGCAACGCCCGAAAAAACACAGCTACTCTGTGTTCAGTGCATAGGTGTGGAGAGCTGGGGCTAGAAGGACAGCTCAGTGTGGTACCGGACTTCAAGGAAGAACTGCCATCTCACACTGCAGGGCAGTGTTTGTACGGGACCGTATCTAAGGGACTTGCAACCTATTCAGGAAAGGGTGTGCACCAGTCCTGTGGAGCAAACAGGGCTGAGTGATGGACTTTGTGTTGTTGTTTTTTCCTTTGAACTACTGACTGTCAACATAAGTGTGAATAAAACCCTTGACGTATCTATAAGGGATAATTAGGTCTCCAATGTTGAACACCCTCTTAACAATTTTACTTAAAATAACGGCATAACAACCTTAATGAGCGAATGGCCACAGCTTTTATTTAACCAGTATACATATATCAAAACTTGCGGCTCAACATGCCACCCTTTTAACTGATACAATTTGCCTATGATTAAGGAGTTTTTTTCTCTGAAATGCGTAAGGCGCAATCAGGGCTTTTGGAAAGATTGATCCATTTCAATTTTTATGATGAATTTGAAATAAAGAAGAATTTTTTATAGACATCAGTGCTGGATTTGTTTTCTACCCCTTCCTCCCTTCAATGACTGCTACACCTGTGGAAGCCAACCACAGACACCGTGCACTGGCCCAAATGGACATCTAGATCTACAGATTGGTGAGCTGGAATATTTACTTTCCTGGTGTTTTTCTACTCAATGTAATGATGTGGGGGTTGTTGAAAGGTTACATTATGAGTTGATAATTGGGAGAGATTACCCCTTGTTTTCTGTCTTGTGGTCCCAGAAGGTCCCACATAGTGACCCACCAGCGGCTCCAAGGCTGACAATGCTGCTTTCTCCCAAAGGGGAGCAGGAAACTGGTGGTCCTGAGGAGGAGGTGCTGGCAGTAGGGGTGACATCCCCTCAGGTGGAGGAAGGGGAACAGTTCCCTATAAAAGTGTTGGCAGGGGATGTGGAAATATTGCCACCGATACCTGAATTGTCGGATTTAAACATCTTGGGTGACAATTTCGGTAGTGTGCAAATCCAAGATCCCATGCTGACTCATGCAAGAGAGAACATACTGTTTATTAATGGGGAGCCACAGCATTCCAGGGTCCATACAGTATGGCCACGATTTGAGATGACACAAAATTTATTATACTGGGTAACCCGAATATGGGAAGAAACGGTTGAGCAATTGTTGGTACCAAGGGCATACCGTAGGTTAGTAATGGACTTAGCTCATACACATGTGTTGGGAGGACACCTAGGTCACAAGAAAACGCTAGATTGGATATTGCAGCGTTTTTTCTGGATAGGCATTTTTGAGGAGGTAAATCAATACTGTAACTCCTGTCTCATCTGTCAGGTGACCAGTCCCCAGCCACACTTTCGGAGTCCACTAGTGCCTCTGCTAATTATAGAGGTACCCTTCGAACGAGTGGCTATGGATCTCGTTTGTCCAGGTTACCAGGTCTGCTTGTGGATACCAACTGGTGGTCCTTGATTATGCTACCCAGTACCCGGAAGCAGTACCCCTGCGACACACTTCTGCGAAACTCATTGCTAAAGAATTGATGAATATATTTTCTCGGGTGGAAATCCCTAAAGAGATTTTGACAGATCAGGGAACCCCATTTGTCTCAAAGATTATGAAGGAGCTATGCCGGTTACTAAGTGTAAAGCAATTGCGTACATCCGTGTATCATCCCCAAACAGATGGCCTAGTAGAAAGGTTCAATAAAACCCTAAAAAATATGCTAAAAAGGGCTGTGTCTCAAGATGGAAAAGATTGGCATCTTTTACTGCCTTACCTTTTGTTCGCAGTGCATGAGGTGCCACAGGCCTCCACAAGGTTCTCTCCCTTCGAACTTTTGTACGTCAGACATCCCAGGGGCTTGCTTGATATCGCCAAAGAGGCATGGGAACAGCAGCCAACTCCACACAAAAGTATTATCGAGCACATTGCAAACATACAGGAAAGAATGGAAACAGTCCTCCCGCTGGTCATGGAACACATGGAGGCAGCACAGCAGGCTCAGGGTCGAGTCTATAATTGAGACGCATGGGTCAGAACCTTTAGTCCAGGGGACCGGGTATTGGTTCTGGTACCCACAGTAGAAAGTAAATTTCTAGCCAAATAGCAGGGTTCCTATGAGGTTATAGAAAAAGTAGGGCCGGTGAACTCCAAGGTTCATCAACCTGGGCGGAGAAAACCTGAGCAGGTATACCATGTGAACCTTCTGAAGCTATGGAAGGATAGGAATCTTCCTCATGGGGGTCATCCGCTGCCAGCATTCCTGACGGAGACAGCTCCATCACCTTCAAGGGTGTTGGAGGGAGCCTCTACCGCAGTGAATTTAGCGGATACCCTGTCACCTACTCAGGTTCAGGAAATTCGGGAGTTCATTAGTAGGAATTCGGATGTGTTTTCCGAGCTCCCTAGTCATACCTCGGTCATCTGCCATGACATTATCACGGAGCCCCAGGCCAAAGTCCGACTAAAGCCGTATCGGGTGCCTGAAGCTCGGCGACAAGCCATCTCGGACGAGATGAAATATATGTTCAGTTAGGGGTCATTGAGGAATCTCAGAGTGAATTGGCTAGTCCGATAGTTCTAATACCGAAGCCCGATGGGTCCCTAAGATTATGTAATGATTTCCGTAAACTCAACGAGCTATCCAAATTTGACGCATATTCCATGCCTTGGGTGGACGAGTTAATCGAACGGTTTGGGCAGGCATGGTACTTTTCCACACTGTATCTCCCAAAGAGGTATTGGCAGGTAATTCTGACTGATGCAGATAAAGAAAATACAGCCTTAGTGACCCCCGAGGGATTATTCCAATATACAGTGTTACCCTTTGGTTTTTGTGGTGCCCCAGGATCTGGTTGCCACAACAGCGTTGCCCCTCCAAAGGGTTAATGCTGAGCCTGGAGGTAATTGGGAAAGTCTATTGGCCAGTAAGTACCAACATTCAACACTCTTTCTCCCTCAGGCCAGCAGAGGGAGCTCTAAACCTGGAGTTCCAGGGAGCACTTCCTTAAGTCTGACCTGAGGGAGGAGTTAGGTTGTCTGTTAGAGAAGTTCACAGAGAGAGGAGCTGAGTAGACGGTCTTGTGAGCTGGGGTTTGGAGCTAGGCTAGCTCAACCCAGAAGAAGCAGGAGCCGTAGCGAGGCACGTAGAGAAGATTCTAGGGGAGAACTGGTCAGAACTGGTTTGCCACAGAAGAACACACTGAAAATTAGACATCGGAGTCTGTGGTTGCCAGGGTGTTGGATCCCCTAGTAACCGAATCCGAAGGGCAGGAGGACTGTAGGTCTCCTGGCCCCCACAACAACCCGAAGGTACAGCTGCATCACCAGGGCCCGGTGTGGACCCCAACAGCGAAGCATCAGAGAGGGCCTGCACAGCCTATCCTACAAGAAAGGGACTTGCCACCAGTCCTAGCAGCAAGAGGGCCATTGCTAAACCTAGAGTGCAGGGTCCTGTAGAAGCAAAAGAAGAACAGGGAGTAGGCCTCAATACTCGACTGGCCAAGGAGATCTCCCCAGGTACTTCCAGGCCGACCGGATCCCCTTCACCACCTGTGACGGTCTCCCAGGACTGAACTGTTCCAAAGTAAAAGAAAAGAAGGTAAAGAGACTGTTTGTGTCAGTTCTTACACTACCTGATTAGTCCTGCACCATTCCCAAGCACCATAGACTTTAATAAGCACCAACGGTTGCCCCGGGGTACCGCTCCACCTGTGGGGAGCAGAACCATTCCAGCTGCTAATCCATCAGCCCCGGAGGTCCCATCCAGCAGCAGCGGCTCCTTAGTCGCAATCCATAGGTGGCGTCACGAATATTCCACAAACTTTATTATTAATTACCACCCCCACAACTGCCATATTAGTTGACCACGCCAGGGTCACGGAGTCGGGCCCCGCCACCACTGACTACCCCCGGACTAGTCCGGCCAGACATCGGGTGTCCCAAAGCCCTGGGGTGGGCGAGTCAACCTTGGCATCACGAACAGGATTTCGTGCCCGGTCCCACCGGGTACTGTGCGCCTTGAAGAACTGTGCTTAAAAGACTGTTTTACTGTAAAAACTGCTGCCGCCATTAGCCTCGCTGAGCGCAGGGAGAAGGGGGGCATGCCCGAAAAAGAGCGTGCGCCATCAGAGCGGAGGTTCGTTAACCCCGCGCGACTCTGAAGAGATTTTGAAAAGGGAGCAGAGCCTGGTAAGGTCCACTAAGGGGGAAGGAAGATGTCCGACTCAGAGGGAGACCGGGCGGCTGCTATAGCCCAAGACGCAGCAGCACCGGCCAATGTAATCCCAGTCGCCGTTGCCCCAGCTCCCGCTGCAGCGCCCGTAATGCCGCTCACAATGCCATACCTTCCGGGAGCGGACTGGCTACCGCAGTACTCCGGGGAGTCACATACCCTGAGCGACTTCAGAGAAAGACTGCACAGCATGTTTAAAGTGTATCCTCTAACTGAGAACCAGAAAGTGGGCATAATAATAGGACAGTTAACTGGCGCAGCCCAGCGTGAAGTGAAGTCCTGGCCTGACACTGATAAAGGGACAGTTAAGGTACCGTCACACTAAGCAACTTACCAGCGATCCCAACAACGATAGGGATCGCTGGTAAGTTGCTAGGAGGTTGCTGGTGAGATGTCACACTGCAACGCTCCAGCGATCCCACCAGCAACCTGACCTGGCAGGGATCGCTGGAGCGTCGCTACACAAGTTGCTGGTGAGCTCACCAGCAACCAGTGACAAGCCCCCAGCGCTGCGTGGAAGATGCTGCGCTTGGTAACTAAGGTAAATATTGGGTAACCAACCCGATATTTACCTTGGTTACCACCGCACGTGCAGAGAGCAGGGAGCAGCGCTGGCTCCTTGCTCTCCTAGTTACAGCACACATCGGGTTAATTACCCGATGTGTGCTGCAGCTAAATGTGCACAGAGCAGGGAGCAGTGCACACTGCTTAGCGCTGGCTCCTTGCTCTCCTAGTTACAGCACACATCGGGTTAATTAACCCGATGTGTGCTGCAGCTACATGTGCACAGAGCAGGAGCCGGCACTGACAGTGAGAGCGGCGGAGGCTGGTATCAAAGGTAAATATCGGGTAACCAAGGACAGGGCTTCTTGGTTACCCGATGTTTACATTGGTTACCAGCCTCTGCAGAAGCCGGCTCCTGCTGCCTGCACATTTAGTTGTTGCTGTCTCGCTGTCACACACAGCGATCTGTGCTTCACAGCAGGACAGCAACAACTAAAAAATGGCCCAGGACATTCAGCAACAACCAACGACCTCACAGCAGGGGCCAGGTTGTTGCTGGATGTCACACTAAGCAACATCGCTAGCAACATCGCTGTTACGTCACAAAAGTTGTTCGTTAGCAGCGATGTTGCTAGCGATGTTGCTTAGTGTGACGGGGCCTTAACCCAGCTACTGGCCAAGTTGAAGAGTACTTTTGACACCTGCACTGCAGCAGAAATAAAAATGAAATTCTTTGGGTGCAAACAAAGGGCTAAAGACAGCATAAGGGACTATGCCTTAAACCTGCAGGAGGCACTGAAAGCAGTTAAACAAGTGGACCCAGAGAGTGTGCGTGGTGAAGATAAACTACTGACTGAGCAGTTTATAGAAGGACTCCTGTCAGACACTCACAGGACACAGCTGCGTACCATGGTCCTGCAGAATCCTGCCCTGGACTTTGCAAAGTTTAAGGACCAGGCCATCCGGGTACTGAGAGAATCTACCCAAAATGACACAGTACCCCTCCGGCCTCTTGCCATCACATACCCAGATGAAGTGCCTGCAACCCGAGCCACTGCAGGGGCTGAGGCGCAGACCCTGGATAAGGATCCCGCTGCAGAGCTCAGACATCAGGTCCAAGAACTGACCAAGACTGTGGCTGCCCTTGCCAAAACCGTGCAGTCTCTACAAGTGACTCCATCACCTGCAAGAATCGAGTTGGCCTCCAGTCCAGATGACGTCCTGTGGATGCGACAGAGGAGGATTCCGCCGACCCGAGGAAAAGACACAGACCGGTATGATTCAGCTGGACAACCGATCTGCCGCCGCTGCAACCAGGCGGGGCACTACGCAAGACACTGTCCTTTAAACGGGCAGAACCTGGGGTCAGGAGCCATCCCCCAGGTGTAAGAAGTCCCGGCTCGACCTCCTGGCGCAACAAGTATGTGGGGGGAAGACCGGTCCTTCTTGTTGTGCTGGACGGGATCCCTTTGTCTGCCCTACTGGATACAGGGTCCCAGGTAACAACCATACCTTATGTACTGTACAAAAGATACTGGGCTGATTCAGACATTACCCGCGGCCCAGATGATGATTTAACGATTGTAGCAAGTAATGGCCAGCCCGTGCCTCAAACTTGGTATAAGGAAGTAACCATTAAAGTGGGGCGGGTAGAATTGCCATCTCAGGGGAGGATAATTGTGGATATTGATCGCAAAGATTCTAACCCAATGCTAACAATCGGTACCAATGTAATGGAAAATTGTCTTGCCGAAGTGATAATTTTGTTGCAGCTCCAGGCAGCAACGTGCCCTACAGAGAGAGATCATAGTCCTGATGAGGAGGCAGCAGGTAGAGCTGGCCGGAGGAGAAATTGGCAGTGTGAGGGTAAGTGACCCCCTCCCCATTGCAATACCCCCAAGAAGTGAAATGTTGATATGGTGTCGGGCAGCAATAGGCCTCAAGGGTCAAGATTACCAGGCTCTGGTAGAACCTGTGTACTCAGACAGTAGGCCTGGAGTCCTGATAGCCAGGGGGGTAGCAGACGTCCGCAAGGGAAGAGTACCCGTCCGCGTCCTGAATTGTGGGGAGGAGGAAACCAAATTGCCCCGATACGCCACAGTAGCTAAGCTGTACACTGTAAGTAATAATACCATAAGAACCATGGAACCCTTGATCCCGTCCGACCAGGCGGAAGACAATGGCTCCAAGGGACAGCTGGAGGATTGGTGCCAAAGATTACATGTGGGCACCGACTCCAACCCTTCACACCAAAAGCATGGAGTTTACCGGGTGGTGCAAGAATACGAGCGGGTCTTCAGCAAACACCCTCTAGACTTTGGGCAGGTAAAAGGGGTTAAACATCAAATCCCCACTGGTGATCATCATCCCATTAAAGAGAGATACCGCCCTGTACCCCCAGCTCAATATCAGCATGCCAAAGAGATGTTACGGGAAATGAAGGAGGCTGGGGTGATCAGAGATAGTTGTAGCCCCTGGGCAGCTCCACTAGTGCTCGTAAAGAAAAAAGATGGCACAATGAGAATGTGCGTTGATTACAGGCAAATTAACTGGATTACACATAAAGATGCTTATCCACTACCTAGAATAGAGGAGTCACTAACAGCCTTAAAGTCAGCTAACTATTTCTCCACCTTGGATCTCACCAGTGGGTATTGGCAGGTTCCCGTGGCGAGGCGAACAAGGAGAAGACTGCATTCACTACACCAATGGGCCGCTGATAGTTCAACTGCATGCCTTTTGGGCTCTGCAACGCCCCAGGGACATTCCAAAGATTGATGGAGTGCTGCTTGGGCCATTACAACTTTGAAACCATGCTATTGTACCTGGATGACATCATAGTCTACTCGAAGACCTATGAAGACCACCTGAGGCACCTGGCAGAAGTGTTTGAGTCCTTGTCCGAGTATGGCCTGAAGATAAAGCTGTCAAAATGTCACCTCTTGAAGCCAAAGGTACAGTACCTGGGTCATGTGGTCAGCGCAGAAGGTGTGGCACCTGATCCAGAGAAAGTCACAGTAATCAAGGACTGGCCAAGAACCACCACGATAAAGGAGGTGCGGCAGTTCCTTGGACTGGTGGGCTACTACCGAAGGTTCATTGACGGTTTCACAAAAATATCAGCGCCCCTTCAAGATCTCCTAGTGGGTCAGCCGAAGAAGGCTAAGAAGCAGAGTCCTCCATTCGAATGGAACAGTCAAGTAGAAACATCCTTTGTCCGGTTGAAGGCTCTCACTGGAGAAGAAATTCTGGCCTACCCTGACTACGGCCAGCCATTTGTACTGTACACGGATGCCAGCAACGTGGGATTGGGCGCAGTTCTGTCCCAGGTACAAGAAGGCAGAGAGAAAGTGATAGCCTACGCCAGTAGAAAGCTTCGTCCAACAGCAAGGAATCCAGAGAACTACAGTTCCTTTAAGCTGGAGTTCCTCGCTATTGTCTGGGCAGTGACTGAACGCTTCAAGCACTATCTGGCGTCGGCCAGGTTTACCATCTTCACGGACAACAATCCGTTGATACACCTGGCAACAGCCAAGCTAGGTGCGCTAGAGCAGCGATGGATGGCTCGACTGTCCAACTTTGACTTTACCATCAAGTACCGGGCTGGCCGAAAGAATAACAATGCTGATGCGCTGTCCAGAATGCCTCACTTACCTGAGTCTGGAGAAGACCTGGATGAACTCGAAGAGATAGTTACCGACTTTCCATCACCAAGGTGTCTCCCAGTGTGAGCATGCTGTAAGAGGGAAGCGCTCGAGCCAGCAAGAGGTCTCGGTCAACCCATTACTCCACCATAAATGGGAAGAAACACAGAACAGTGACCCGGCCGTCCAATTAGTCAAAGAAAAGCTAGCACAAGCTGAAACCCATCTTGGTCCAGATGCTCCACAAGAAGCCCAACAGCTGTGGAAGGAGAGGGGACGACTATTTCTCTACAAAGGCAAGTTATGCAAGAGATATGTTAACTGGCGAACCAATGAACTCGTCTGGCAAATAGTGGTTCCGCAGAGGGATGCCCCTATAGTCCTAGCCGCTTACCACAATAAAGCAGGACACTTCGGCTGGAAGAAGTTGGAGGTCCTACTCCGTGATTGGTTCTACTGGGTACACATGAGAAAGGCCATCGAGAAGTGGTGCCGAGACTGTGGTCCATGTAACCTGAGGCGAAAAGATGATACTAGCCAGAGGTCGCCCCTGCAGCCAATCATCATGAAGCAGCCCCTTGAGTTGGTGGCCATAGACCACGTGAAACTAACACCAAGCCGGTCAGGCTATGTCTACGCCCTTACCATAGTGGACCATTACTCTCGTTTACTGGAAGTAGTGCCTGTGAAAGACCAAACAGCCAGAACAGCAGCTAGGGCATTTCAAACATACTTTTGTCGACCCCACGGTTATCCTGAAAGAGTACTGACTGATCAAGGCCCTGCATTTGAGGCAGAAGTGTTTCAAGAGTTATGTAACATGTACGGCTGTAAGAAAATACGAATAACGCCGTACCACCCTCAAACCAATGGATTGTGCGAGAAGATGAACCATGTGGTTATTGATTTGCTCAAGACTCTACCTCTAGAAGAAAGAAACCAATGGCCAGAGAAGTTGCCAGATCTAGTGGACTTGTACAATCATATACCAGTAAATTCCACCAACTGCAGCCCCGCTTATTTGATGCGAGCAAGACCTGGCAAGTTACCTGTAGACTTTGAAATGGGAACTGTGTCACCTGAAGCGGTTCAACAGATAGAAGATTGGAATACAGAGCAACAACAACAATACTGCCAAGTTCAGGAATGTGTGGAAAGGAATCTGTCCCAAGCCAGAATGAGGCAAGAAAAGAACTACAATCAAACAGCTCCAGCAACTCCCTTAGCACCTGGAGAACAGGTCCTCAAGAAAAAGCGGAGAATGCACAAATTAGATGACCAGTGGGAAAATGAGCCCTACACAATTATTCCCTCAAATTTTGACAACAGCAAAGTGTGTCTAATAAGTAAAGACGGAGGCAGTACTTACCAAGCCGTTTCAAGAGACCATCTGAAGGTATGCCCTGAACGGTGTAAAGTCCAAGAAGAAGTTCAAGAAAGTCCCCAACTTCAAGAAAAAGAGGAAGATACGATCCAAACAATACTCGGAAAATTCCCCAAAACATGGACCCAAATAAATAAGGCTATAGTGGTACCAGTATTGACATTCCCGCAAGTAGTCGTACCAGAAGCAGAAGAAGTTCCAGATCCACCTGAAGAACTATCAGTCCCACCAATAGATGTCACGCCAGCAGTGGAACAGGAGAACCAACCCACTGCTAGTGGTGAATCTGTCATACCCTTGGTGAATCTAAGACCCCGTAGGCAACAATCACGCATACCTATCAGGGTTAGGCCTACCAGTAACACTGAGGTAGCAGACACTCCAAGTAGTCAGGAACAAACACCAATACTACGCAGGTCCCAACGTAGCACCCAAAGACAGCCCCGTCCAAAGTATAGAATATAGAATACCAATCAGAGTGTAAATAGTTATGTGAAAATGTCTGTCTGTAATGTTTTATTTTAAATGATTGAGTATATGGACAACTGGGTCACTGGACTATGGGTGACCAAAACTTTAAGTGTATATAGTTAGCACCAGTGTGCTCAACACCCCAGAAGAAAAACCCGTCCGGCGTGCATACAAAGGGGTCATCGATGCTCTGACGCACGCCCAGAGCCTACGTTGGGGGTTTTATCGTGGCGGGTCCCCCATGGAGCAGTGTAATGGACTCCCAGCAGGGAGCCACACTGGACTCATAATCTTTGTTATTTAAGTTTGTAACGTTTAAGAAAGGTGCCTCCCATAAAGGGATGAAATGTTAAAATGTTATGTCTTGTTTATGTTTTTCCTCAGTCCGGGAGTACTGGTTTTAACTAAGGGGGAGTGTGGCACCCCAGGATCTGGTTGCCACAACAGTGTTGCCCCTCCAAAGGGTTAATGCTGAGCCTGTGAGCCTGGAGGTAATTGGGGAAGTCTATTGGCCAGTAAGTACCAACATTTAACAATGCTTCTCCCTCAGGCCAGCAGAGGGAGCTCTAAACCTGGAGTTCCAGGGAGCACTTCCTTAAGTCTGACATGAGGGAGGAGTTAGGTTGTCTGTTAGAGAAGTTCAAAGAGAGAGGAGCTGAGTAGACAGTCTTGTGAGCTGCGGTTTGGAGCTAGGCTAGCTCAACCCAGAAGAAGCAGGAGCCGTAGCGAGGCACGTAGAGAAGATTCTAGGGGAGAACTGGTCAGAACCGGGTCACCCCAGTAGAACACACTGAAAATTAGACATCGGAGTCTGTGATTGCCACGGTGTTAGATCCCCTAGTAACCGAATCCGAAGGGCAGGAGGACTGTAGGTCTCCTGGCCCCCACAACAACCCGAAGGTACAGCTGCATCACCAGGGCCCGGTGTTGACCCCAGCAGGGAAGCATCAGAGAGGGCCTGCGCAGCCTATCCTACAAGAAAGGGACTTGCCACCAGTCCTAGCAGCAAGAGGGCCATTGCTAAACCTAGAGTGCAGGGTCCTGTAGAAGCAAAAGAAGAACAGTGAGTAGGCCTCAATACTCGACTGGCCAAGGAGATCTTCCCAGGTACTTCCAGGCCGACCGGATCCCCTTCACCACCTGTGACTGTCTCCCAGGACTGAACTATTCCAAAGTAAAAGAAAAGAAGGTAAAGAGACTGTTGTTTGTGTCGGTTCTTACACTACCTGATTAGTACTGCACCATTCCCAAGCACCATAGACTTTAATAAGCACCAACGGTTGCCCCGGGGTACCGCTCCACCCGTGGGGAGCAGAACCATTCCAGCTGCTAATCCATCAGCCCCGGAGGTCCCATCCAGCAGCGGCGGCTCCTTAGTCGTAATCCACAGGTGGCGTCACGAATATTCCACAAACTTTATTATTAATTACCACCCTCACAACTGCCATATTAGTCGACCCAGCCAGGGTCACGGAGTCGGGCCCCGCCACCACTGACTACCCCCGGACTAGTCCGGCCCGACACCGGGTGTCCCAAAGCCCTGGTGTGGGCGAGTCATTTGCATGATGCCCTGGCAACATTCCAGTGCTTGATGGACATAGTCCTCAGTCCTCATCGGCGGTTCGCAGCAGCCTATCTTGATGACATTGTTATATACAGTGCGGATTGGGAGAGTCACTTACCGAAGGTACAGGCGGTGGTGGACTTCCTCCGACAGGCTGGGTTGACAGCCAACCCCAAGAATTACTCCATAGGATTAGAGGAGGCCCGTTTTCTGGGGTATGTCATTGGGAGAGGGGTCCTGTTATGGTCGAACTAACTGACAGAATAATAGATGAAAGAATATTACTACCAAAAATTAGGGTCCACTGTGCAGTGGTGTTAATGCTGCTGCTGGTGGCTGATAGCAAAAACTGTTGTACAGCAATTGCCGACTAATATAAGGAACACCTGTGTTATAACAGTCATGTCACGCGGATGTAAAATTAAAGGTATCACAAAGAACTCTTACAGCACAGAGAACTGAAGTGTTTAGCAAACGTGTTACAAGTCACACAGCTGCCCTAATGTAGTTGAAAGAATCAGGTTATGCACCTTGTACTCCTGTTACTTCACAGAAGTTATTATATAGCATGCACTGTATGAATAGGAATAAATCAGCAGAACACTAACCGTGCTCTACTAATGGGAGACTCAGGTAATATACAGAGGTGAGCCTATCGGGTCTCTTGCTCCTAGAGCGGTCTGCCTCTAGGTTCAACCAGATCACCACTGGTATCACCCAGCAATAGCCGAATCTACATGGAGCCCTGCCTAAGCAGCAACTGACCCTGAATCAGCTTGATGTGACCGCGATGCCTCACACTGAATCTGCCTCCTGGCCCTGTATCAGTCCGGTAGGACCTTGACGCCTAACCCTTATCTAAAGTGGTGCATGCACTCAGCTCCACACACAAAGACGAGACGACTGCGCACCTCCATGTGGGCTCCCGAGGCTTTTATAACCTTGGTACCACCTACAAGATGGTGGCGTCCATAGCCAGCCCGGACCTTGGCCAATGAATGGCAGCCACGTGGCAGTGTGTCAGCGGTGACGTCACCCACGACCAATAGGATAGTGTCGCTTCAGAGGTGACGTCACCCACGGCCAATAGGAACACGTCGCGTCAGCGATGACTTCACCCGCGGCCAATCAGGTGCCGCCACGTGCTGCACATGCGCAAATGGCGGTAAACATGGCGCGGGAATCCCACACTTGGCTTAGAATGCCAAAAAGTCCGAGCCACAACATGTGAATCCGAAGACCGCCTAGAACGCTTTTGGGTACGAGAAGGAACAGAAGTAGGGGACAACCGGGATGCCGCCGCACCACGGTTCGTGTCAGGTCCTGAAACCGCATATCAACAAGGTAGAGGCAATTCAGAACTGGCCCCGTCCCCTCACATCCAAGCAGGTGAGAGCATTTTTAGGGTTGGTGGGCTATTATAGGCGGTTCATCCCTAATTTTGCTACGCTGTCAGCCCCGTTAACCGACTGTTTACAGGGAAAGAAGTCGGTGATGCTCCACTGGACTGACTAGTTGGAGGAAGCTTTTGTGACGTTAAAGGGAGTACTGTCTGGGACACCAGTTCTTGTTAACCCCAACTTCACCAAGGAGTTTGTGGTACAGACCGACGTGTCTGAGGGGAAGGAACACCCAGTAAGTTTTCTGAGCTGGAAACTGTCCCCGGCCGAAACCAGGTATAGCATAGTGGAGAGAGTGCCTGGCCATTAATGGGCACTGGAGTCTCTCCCCTACTATCTCCTGGGAAGATCTTTTCGTCTAGTGACCGACCATTATCCTCTCACGTGGATGAACTGAGCAAAGGAGAGGAACGCTCATGTCACTGGATGGTTTCGCTCCTTACAAAACTTTAAGTTCACGGTTGAGCATCGAGCTGGTAAGCTACAGGGGAATGCGGATGCCCTTTCCAGGGTTCATTGTCTGTCCCGTGTCCAACCCCATGGGGTTGAATAAAGGGGGGAGGCATGTGGTGCGGTACTAGATGGCAGGTATATTTCTCCTGGCAAAATGCAGTCTTGCTGGAGCGCTGGCTGGAGAAGGCAGAATTCCGGCATGGAAGCTTTCTGGTTTTCCGGGTTTTCCAGGCAATGCCCAAAAAACACAGCTACAGTAATTAGGGAGGCATAAGGGGCTCTGTGTTCAGTGCATGTGTGTGTAGAGCTGGGGCTGGAAGGACAGCTCAGTGTGGTGCCGGACTTCCAGGAAGAACTGCCATCTCACACTTCAGCGCAGTGTTTGTACGGGACCGTATCTAAGGGACTAGCAACCTATTCAGGAAAGGGTGTGCAGACTGTGCACCAGTCTTGTGGAGCAAATAGGGCTGAGTGAATGGATTTTGTGTTGCTTTTTTTCCTTTGAACTATTGACTGTCAACAGAAGTGTGAAGAGTGTGAAGAAAACCCTTATGTATTGAACTGTACGCCTGTGTGAGCCTTTTTACTGCATCCCGACCCAAGCTAATCACTACACACATGGCTGTATTTGGCCTTTGTGCTGCCCTAGGCACTTTAAGTGGTCGCGCCCCTTACTGACAGCGTAAAACTATGAGTCTGTGCACACGACATGTATGTAAGGCAGATCTACTCTGTAACACACTTTAAAAAGTGCTAAATGCTAAAAGAACGAAGATCTGCACTTTCTTACTAGCACAATACAATTTCAATTTAAAAAAATAAAAAATATGGTAGTGTTTGCTAACCAGTCCTCTGCCTGAAAAACTCAAAGGATGTGGTACTTTGAACACTACGATATCGCAGGTGCGATGTCGGTGGGGTCAAATCGAAAGTGACGCACATCGGGCGTCGTTGTCGAAGTGTGTAAATCCTTTATGACACGATTAACGAGCGCAAAAGCGCCGTAATCGTATCATCCGTGTAGTGTCCGACATTTCCATAATGCCGCTGCAGCGACAGGTACGATGTTGTTCCTCGTTCCTGCGGCAGCACACATCGCTGTGTGTGAAGCTGCAAGATAGAGGAATGTCGCCGGCGGAGGAGGGGACGCCGCGCTCTCCCTCTGCTCGGGTCCGGCTGCCGCGGCTGCTGCGGCCTGCTGCTGCTCGGTGGCTCGAGCGATGGACCGGATCCCGGGGACTCGAGCGGCGCTCCTCGCCCGTGAGTGAAAGGGGATTGGGATTTGGGATAGTTTATTCTCCGTGACGCCACCCACGGTTGTGGTGATGGAGTGGACACCACCGCTGCTCTGTTTGGGGAGCCCGGGAGTGATGGTACGGAGCAGCCAGTTGTTGATTTGCCCCTCCGTGGGTAGGGGTCTTGGTGCTCCCGGGGCCCAGTGATGGGATTGGGATGGTGGACAGGCGGGGATGGGGCCTGTGGAGGTGCAGGGGCGCAGGGACAGCGCTGTGCCGCACGGCACGGAGGTACTCACTCAGCCAGTAAACACGACACAGTTCTCGGTAAACAAATGGCTGGTTGGACGGGTCCCTCGGACGGTTCACAGTGCTGATGTTCCCTGCAGTTAGCGGTGACGGTCTCTTCCCTGCACCTATGTAAGTCTCTTTGGTAGCGATGGGTCCCCACCGGTTACCCACTCCTCGGCTTCAAGCTGGGCCGAAGGAGCCCTACTTTGCCCGCAGGCGCTGGCCCTGGGAAACTGGTGCCCTGGCGGTGGCGGTGTCTCCCCTTCACGGTCGGGCTGTTGCCTTCAATCGGGACTTGGTTGTTAGGAGACAGACGTCCCCTTCACTGACGGATTTGGCAAATTATGGCGACTCCTAGCCTTGCCGGGATCCGAAAGGCCCCTGCCCTGGTGCTGACTGTTCTTCGTATACTGCTCCGGTACCGCCGGGTCACCACCCGTCCGCGGTCCTTCCAGCAACCTCCGAGCAGTCCCCCTGCAGACTATCACCGCCGTCTGCTGACCTTGCTGTCACTGTCCGGGGCACACACCCGGACCAACTTCAGGCTTTACAAACTGTTTCTTTTTACTCTTTCTCTCCAACTCATCTACCACTTCACTTCCTTCTACTTTCACTTCCCTAGCTGGACTCTGTTCCTCACTCAAGCTCTGCCTGAGCTCAACTGCCTGGTTCTCCCGCCTCCAGGGCTGTGAACTCCTCGGTGGGCGGAGCCAACCGCCTGGCCCACCCCCTGGTGTGGACATCAGCCCCTGGAGGAAGGCAACAAGGATTTTGGGTTAGCTTGGATGTACCTGCAGGGAATGTGGGGTGTGTGTGGTGTTGTGACCTGTGACCCCTGGCTTGCCCAGGGCGTCACATTCCCCCTTAGCAAAACGCAGACCGTCCTCGGGCTGCCCGTCCAACACCGGTTTTATTTTCCTTTTGTTTTTCTGTAAAATAGAAAAAACGGTAACATATTTACAATTTATGACATCATCCCACATCGGGAGGCACATTTCTTAAACGGTTTCAAACGGTGTACGGTTACGGTTTCCGCTCTCTCCCACCCAAGTAACCTGGCCCTGATGCTGCCCCTAAAACCCAGGCAGCACCCCTTGACCCCAGTCCAGCACAAGTTACCCGAGCGGGATCTGTCCTTCCCCTACAGAGGGTAGGCACCGGTTCCTGTGGTGGCTGGGCCCCAGCCTGCTCTGCTGTGGGCCCTCCCTCCAACCTGCCTCTCCGGAGGCGGCAATTGCGGAAACTGTAACGGTAACACAACTTATTTACAAGCCACTTAACGTTTGTGGTTGCCCTGCAAGTTCACGGGCTTCTCCATGAGCAGTTCCTCATGCAAAACTTTTCAAACGGTCCCCACGGGGACAACGGTGCCGGCAACGGCCGGTTTCCAAATCACGGTTTGCAGACAATCAGGTTACTTTCACGGTAATCATTTACTTATCATCACTTTAAACTTTCAAAACACACTGGTGGTCCCAACGGGGACGGTGCAACGGTGCTCCGCTACCGCTACTCCGAGTCTTCAGCGAAGGCGGATCCCTCCCCCTCCACCAGCATCTCAAACATGCACTGACATGCCTGCTGTGACAGGGCTGCCCGGTACCCATTTCCACCGGTACGCGGGGTATGTAAAACCACGGGGTCTCCTACATAGCGGGAACGCTCACTTGCCTCTTCAAACTCAGCAGCGGACCCGGGGCTGGGGCCGGAGTCATCATCTCTTGTTCCTGCGCCAGGCGGGTTACCGCCAGCTGCCGCAGCCTCCTGGCCTCCAGCACATCAGATCCCTCTGCAGCAGCACGGGGCAGCAGGTCAGGCGAGTTTACACTGAGGCGCCCCAGAAGTAACGGCAAGGATCATGCATAGGTCGAGACTAGGCCGGGCCCCTCAGCCGCAGCGGACGGTCGTGGTAGGACATAGGGACGTGGGTCACCAGTCAGTTCTGCTACATCTGTTCCCCCTCCGTACATCGGGGCAGTTGCAATCAGCATCTCCACCTCGTTGGTCCACTGCTCCATCATCCTGAAGATCTGATCCTGCTGACGTTGGTGGAATTGAATCACCCGGGCTTTCATCCATGCCACGGTTTCCAGGCTCGGGGTCTGGAACCATCACTGCCGGGGCTTTTGGCACACTTTCATTACAGGGCCGCGGTTCCAGCGGTTCCCCCGGGAACGATTCAGGAACGTCCTGAGTGTCTGCAGCAGGTTGGTCCGCCGGGGCGGATTGGCAGGGTATCGCTACCAGTTGGGCAGGTAGCGGGCCTAGTGGTGGGGCGGCAGCAGCTAACGCGGGTAGCGGGGCGAGAGGCAGGGTGAGCGGAGGCAGGCCGGGCCCCTCGGCTTCAATGGCCGATCCCTCGGGAATACAAGGGCGTGGGTCTCTTACCCGCTCCTCCAAATCCTCTTTCACCTCGCGTCTCCGCATAGCAGCCACCACATCCGCCATGTCGGTCTCCCACTCCTCCAGGAGGGGTTGCATGTGGGCCTGCAGACTGTTACTCAGCGGGACGGTCCGGTCCCTCAACCACGTCGCCGTGCCGGGCGCGGGGGCTTCCTCGTTGGAAGTTGGGTTGTACATCTTGGCAATCGTGCCTTCCAGGAACCCAGTATTGCTGAAGAGTCCTGGCATCCCTGCTTTTATAGCTGCGTTCACATGCAGCCAGCCGCCATCGCATCCCCCTTAGCCTCTTTCCGGCCCCTCCTCTATCGGGGCGGGGTTTTGGCCTTCGCGCCTCTGCTACTCGAGAAGACGCTCGAGCGGGAACTTTTCGCGCCAAAGATGGCGACTTTTGAAATTTTTCAGCCGGATACCTCCGGCGGTCACAAGGCGCACCTCTACCCAACGGCAGAGCGGTAAGATCCTGTTCATGACGCCACGTTGTCGCGGGCGGAGGAGGGGATGCCGCGCTCTCACTCTGCTCGGGTCCGGCTGCCGCGGCTGCTGCGGCCTGCTGCTGCTCGGTGGCTCGAGCGATGGGCCGGATCCCGGGGACTCGAGCGGCGCTCCTCGCCCGTGAGTGAAAGGGGATTGGGATTTGGGATAGTTTATTGTCCGTGACGCCACCCACGGTTGTGGTGATGGAGTGGACACCACCGCTGCTCTGTTTGGGGAGCCCGGGAGTGATGGTACGGAGCAGCCAGTTGTTGATTTGCCCCTCCGTGGGTAGGGGTCTTGGTGCTCCCGGGGCCCGGTGATGGGATTGGGATGGTGAACAGGCGGGGATGGGGCCTGTGGAGGTGCAGGGGCGCAGGGACAGCGCTGTGCCGCACGGCACGGAGGTACTCACTCAGCCAGTAAACACGACACAGTTCTCGGTAAACAAACGGCTGGTTGGACGGGTCCTTCGGACGGTTCACGGTGCTGATGTTCCCTGCAGTTAGCGGTGACGGTCTCTTCCCTGCACCTATGTAAGTCTCTTTGGTAGCGATGGGTCCCCACCGGTTACCCACTCCTCGGCTTCAAGCTGGGCCGAAGGAGCCCTACTTTGCCCGCAGGCGCTGGCCCTGGGAAACTGGTGCCCTGGCGGTGGCGGTGTCTCCCCTTCACGGTCGGGCTGTTGCCTTCAATCGGGACTTGGTTGTTAGGAGACAGACGTCCCCTTCACTGACGGATTTGGCAAATTATGGCGACTCCTAGCCTTGCCGGGATCCGAAAGGCCCCTGCCCTGGTGCTGACTGTTCTTCGTATACTGCTCCGGTACCGCCGGGTCACCACCCGTCCGCGGTCCTTCCAGCAACCTCCGAGCAGTCCCCCTGCAGACTATCACCGCCGTCTGCTGACCTTGCTGTCACTGTCCGGGGCACACACCCGGACCAACTTCAGGCTTTACAAACTGTTTCTTTTTACTCTTTCTCTCCAACTCATCTACCACTTCACTTCCTTCTACTTTCACTTCCCTAGCTGGACTCTGTTCCTCACTCAAGCTCTGCCTGAGCTCAACTGCCTGGTTCTCCCGCCTCCAGGGCTGTGAACTCCTCGGTGGGCGGAGCCAACCGCCTGGCCCACCCCCTGGTGTGGACATCAGCCCCTGGAGGAAGGCAACAAGGATTTTGGGTTAGCTTGGATGTACCTGCAGGGAATGTGGGGTGCGTGTGGTGTTGTGACCTGTGACCCCTGGCTTGCCCAGGGCGTCACAGGAACATCAGCTTATCTGCATCACTGTGGCTCTCGCCGGCTATGCGGAAGGACGGAGGTGGGCGGGATGTTTACGTCCCGGTCATCTCCGCTCCTCCGCTTCTATTGGCCGCCTGCCGTGTGACGTCGCTGTAACGCCGCACGACCCGCCCCCTTAGGAAGGAGGCAGTTTGCCGGCCAGAGCGACGTCGCAGGGCAGGTGAGTGCATGTGAAGCTACCATAGCGATAATGTTCACTACGGCAGCTATCACACGATATCACTGCTGCGACGGAGGCGGGGGCTTTCGCGCTCGGCATCGCAAGCATCGGCTTGCGATGTCGTAGTGTGCAAAGTATCCCTTAGGCTATGTGCACATGTTGCGTCGTATCCATGCTGCAAATTCTGCAGCGATTTGGCAGTGCATGTGCGCTTTAAATCGCTGCAGAAACACTGCGTAATGGATGCAGTGTGTCTGCAGAATAGATGCCGATTTCATGCGTTCGGGATGCTGCCTCTCCCATAGACCGAGTGGGAGCAGCATCCAAAGCGCACAAAATAAGTGACATGCTGGATTTTTAAATGCAGAGATTTTGTCATTTTGACTCAAATCGCTGTGTTCGAAAAATTCGAAAAAGCATTTTGCGCACAGATTATGCACAATCTTCATAGATTGTGCAGGGGACACAGGACGCATGCATTTACGCTGCAGTGCTATACACAGCGTAAATGCATGAAATTATGCAACGTGCGCACATAGCCTTACAGTTCACATACCCTTTAGATACAGTAGTTAAGGTGCTCGTACACAGACTACAGTTGGCTGAACCCGGAGATAGACAGGATTGGCCAACAGTCTGATTCTCAGGGAGATGAGGACCCAACAGGTCCAATTTCCTACCGTGGATGCTTTATTTCTCTAAGAGATGAGTCACTGCCAGAGATGTGTAGTAGTGTCTGTCTTATAGAGAACACGAGCACTTAAAGTAAGTGCTCCTGTGTATGGGGGAGCCAGGGAGATAGCTGCCAGCCGAGTGATGGGACACCTGTCTATAGTGTATGGGGGAGCCAGGGAGATAGCTGCCAGCTGAATGATGGGACACCTGTCTATAATGTATTGTGGAGCCAAGGAGATAGCTGCCAGCCGAGTGATGGGACACCTGTCTATAGTGTATGGGGGAGCCAGGGAGATAGCTGCCAGCCGAGTGATGGGACACCTGTCTATAGTGTGTGAGGGAGCCAGGGAGATAGCTGCCAGCCGAGTGATGGGACACCTGCCTATAGTGTATGAGGGAGCCAGGGAGATAGCTGCCAGCCGAGTGATGGGACACCTGTCTATAGTGTATGGGGGAGCCAGGGAGATAGCTGCCAGCCGAGTGATGGGACACCTGTCTATAGTGTATGGGGGAGCCAGGGAGATAGCTGCCAGCCGAGTGATGGGACACCTGTCTATAGTGTATGGGGGAGCCAGGGAGATAGCTGCCAGCCGAGTGATGGGACACCTGTCTATAGTGTATGGGGGAGCCAGGGAGATAGCTGCCAGCCGAGTGATGGGACACCTGTCTATAGTGTATGGGGGAGCCAGGGAGATAGCTGCCAGCCGAGTGATGGGACACCTGTCTATAGTGTATGGGGGAGCCAGGGAGATAGCTGCCAGCCGAGTGATGGGACACCTGTCTATAGTGTATGGGGGAGTCAGGGAGATAGCTGCCAGCCAAATGATGGGACGCCTATAGTGTATGGGGGCTTATGTCAGCTAAAATACTCGTTTAGCTGACATATGGACTCAGACAGCTATATATTTAGTCTGGCACAATGACCCTATAATAATCTACTATCAAGTCTTATAAATTAAATATTGCTACATCTAAACGACTACATCACCAGAACAAACCTCATATCACTGCTACATCACCAGAACTACTATTGGTACTTGATTACATCACCAGAACCAATTTGAATTCAAGATTATATCACCAGAACCAAAACCAGCCCAACATATAATTGTCTGACATGAAACTGCAGCTCCTAGTATGTCTGTAACAATGGTGTGGCGCCCCTGACCCGGTCAGGCACCACAGAGTATTGCACCCATGCGGGAGCAATGCTTCCAGGTAATCTCCAAAGGCCAGGATGAGGTGCACACACAAACATATAGTGACCAGGCCTCCCACATTACCAGAGGGGACCCTTGGGTAGCCAGAAGGGGTTAACTTTCAATTCCCAGCTGGGAATGTGTTCAGGGGCTGGTTGCTAGGAAGCAGGGCAGAGAGAGAGAGAGGAAGAGGGGAGTCTGGAGGAAGAAGTTGAAGTGTGTGGAAGGGAGCAGAGGAGCTCTCGTGTCAGACGGGTCCTGAGGAGTGCAGTAGCTGAAAGCGGGGGAGAAAGGAGTACCGTGGGTCGGCCTGAAAATCATCCAGAGAGAGAAGGGTGGCTGAGTACGGAGATCCCGGTATCCGAGCACACAAGGGGAACTAGGTCCCCAGTACAGGCAGCAGATCATCCAGAGCTGCTTAACCTACAGGTGGGGGGGGGTACTTCATGCCCTCACCACGACTACACAGAGCTTGAGCCAAGCAGCAATCACCAGGCCCATAAGGGGACAGGGCCAGAAGCCATCCCACCAAGGCCACGCTGCCGGCAGACGAGCCAGAGAGAGGGGAGCAGGGTGGTAACAGCTTCCCTGGAGGGGTCCTACCACGCTTCAAGCAAAGGATCCTCCTAAAACAGAAAGAGTGCAAGGAAGGCGAGTGGACAGCTACCCTCAGAACGGCCTCCTGGAATTCCTGGTTCAACCTGGTTATCACAGCGTCGCCCGGGCATCTCACCGTGACCTCCAAACAGTGAGTAAACACGTTGAAAGACTTCTTGGACTGTGTTTGAGTCATTCTGCGACCTGTGGTCCCACACACATACACCGGGGCCTGGGGCTTGCCTCACTCTCAGGGGGCTAATATACTGACTGCACCCACCATCAGCCCCAGGCATCCCTTAATCTGCAGTGGCGGTCCCCGCTGACCGCAATACTGAGAGTGGCGTCACGACAATCCTAAAAGAAGGTTCCCTACCTGTGACCAGACTGTTCCATCCACGTGGAGTCCCTGAAGGTACTGCACCGACACATACTAGTGGGGCTTCACAACTTCTGGCGTCACGAACAGGATAAGGACTAGACCTGTTCAGACAGGTGACCGTGTGCCTCAGAGGTCCGACCGCAAAAAAAATTGAACCGCCGCCATATTGCCATCTTCAAAAGCGCGCGCTGCAGCCCGCGCGAGGGAGAAGAGCACCGCCCACGAAGAGGTGTGGCCGCCCCAGAATCCCCACAATTCGGAGAGCGTACTGACCCCGGAAGTGGAGAGGGAGCGCGCAGATTTTTGAAGAAAAATGGACGCTGCAGGAGGTAATGCCCCTGGTCAGGGTGACGCAGCCCAAGCGATGCCAGCCCCCGTCGCGCTGGACGCAGCAGCGCCTGGTGCCGGTGCCGCGGTCGCAGCCGCGCCGGCCGAAATCTCCCCCATAATGCCAGTTTCCTTGCTGTATGTCCCAGGAGCGCAATGGCTGCCCCAATACGCCGGTAAAATAGACACGTTGACCGGGTTTAAGAAGAAGATCAACACCCTGCTAGACATGCACGCGATGACTGGTAAGCAGAGGGCCGCTGTGGTGCTGGGACAATTGACTGAAGCAGCAGAATTGGAAGCTGAGTCCTGGACCAATGATGACCGGAGCTCTGTTGAGACCATCTTTGCCAAACTAGCAGCTGCTTTTGAACACCGCACCGAGGGAGAGCTGAGGACGGACTTCTATAACTGCCGGCAGAAGCCCCAAGATAGCATAAGAGCCTATGCCCTCAGGCTGCAGGCTGCACTACGGGCTCTCAAGCTGGTGGACCCTGTCAGTGATCAGGAAGGAAACCGGATGATGAAGGAACAATTCTTGCGGGGCCTGCGCTCTCCTGAGGATGGGAAGCAGATGAAGCTGTGGTCCCTGGAACACCCTGACGTGGACTTTGCCATTCTGAAAGACAGGGCAGTGAAAGCACTCCAACCTCCTGTGGACACAGACCCCGTCGCACCAGCATGGCCTGCCAGTTCCACGGCTGCAGGAGCGGAATCCTCCTCGCAGGCCCTGGTAACTGCAAAAGGACTCAACACGCCAGCAGAGACCATAAATACACTATCCTCCCAGGTGCAACAGCTCACTAAGGACGTCGCACAAATCCTGAAAGCAATGCAGTTGCCCTCAGAGACCAAAGTCCCTCATCGGATCCTGCTAGCTGACAACCCAGAGGACGTCCCTTGGATGCGGAGGAGAAGAGGTCCCCCAACCCGAGGCAGGAGCAGTGATCGCTATGACTCATCTGGACAACCCATCTGTCGTCGTTGCCAGGAGGCAGGACACTATGCAAGGGCCTGTCCTTTAAACGAGCCAAACCTGGGGCCGGGGGCCAGTCCTCAGGATTAAGAAGATCAGGCCCAAGTCGCTGCTGTGATCAGTACGTGGGTGGACGTCCTGTCCTGTCCATCGTCCTGGACGGGATCCCTACCCCGGCGTTATTGGACACCGGCTCTCAGGTCACCACGATCCCGTATGTCCTTTATCGGAGGTTTTGGTCGGACGACGATCTCCGACCACCGGACCCCTCCCTCACCATCTATGCTGCCAACGGACAACCTATAGACCAGATCGGGGTCAAAGAGGTAACCATAAAGGTGGGAAGGCAGGAAATGAAGGGACAAGGACTGATTGTTGTGGACACTGATATTAGAGAAAGGAACCCGCAAATGATTTTAGGCACTAATGTCATAGAAAATTGCCTAGGGGAAGTGTTGTTGTTGCTTCACCAGATTGTTGAAGGTGCTGAGGGCAGGTCGCAAAGAGCCTTGCAAAAGGAGATCCGAATCATTCTGAGGAAGCAACAGGTAAAACAGGCTGGCGGTGAGATTGGTAGTGTACGGGTGATGGATGCTAACCCCATTGTGATACCCCCACGGAGTGAAATGATGATGTGGTGTAGAGCAGCGGTAGGTCTCAGAGGACAAGATTACCAGGCTGTACTAGAGCCCACTCATTCAGACCACTGGCCCACGATTCTGACAGCCAGGGGGGTAGTTGATGTACACAAGGGACGAGTGCCTGTACGAGTGCTGAACTGTGGGGAGGAGGAAACCAGACTACCAAGGTACGCTACCATAGCCAAACTGTTTACATGCTCAGATGACGCCATAACACCTGTAGGTCCCCTGACACAAGCTGACTCAAAAGAGGGCGAGACCTCCCAAAAGCAGTTAGAGGGCTGGTGCCAGAAACTCCACGTGGGGACCGACTCTACACCCGTCTACCAGAAACATGGGGTTTACAGGGTCGTGCAGGAATACGAGCAGGTCTTTAGTAAGAACCCACTAGACTTTGGTAGGATCAAAGGGGTGCAACATCACATACCCACAGGCAGTCATCCTCCCATTAAGGAAAGACATAGGCCTATTCCACCAGCCCATTACCAGCGCACAAAGGACATGCTGAAGGACATGAAGGAGGCAGGCGTCATAAGGGACAGTTGTAGCCCCTGGGCGGCTCCCCTGGTCCTGGTAAGAAAGAAGGATGGCACGATGAGGATGTGTGTGGATTACAGACGGATAAATCAGATAACACACAAGGATGCCTACCCTTTGCCAAGGATAGAGGAATCCCTCGCTGCCTTGAAAACCTCTAACTACTTTTCTACCCTAGATCTTACTAGTGGCTACTGGCAAGTATCTGTAGCAGAAGAAGATCGGGAGAAGACGGCCTTCACCACCCCAATGGGCCTCTGTGAGTTCAACAGCATGCCATTTGGACTCTGCAATGCCCCCGGGACCTTCCAGAGGCTTATGGAATGCTGCCTAGGGCACCTCAACTTTGAAACCGTCCTGCTATACCTGGATGATGTCATCGTGTACTCCAAGACCTACGAGGACCACCTGAAACACCTGGCTGAAGTCTTTGAAGCGCTATCCCGATATGGAATGAAGCTGAAACCATCCAAGTGCCATTTACTGAAGCGAAAGGTCCAGTACCTAGGTCACGTGGTCAGTGCAGAAGGAGTAGCACCGGACCCAGAGAAGGTCACAGTCATCCAGGAATGGCCCACACCTACTACCGTCCGGGAGGTACGTCAGTTCCTTGGCTTGGTAGGCTACTACAGAAGGTTCATCAAGGGCTACACGAAAATGGCAGCGCCTTTGCAAGAGCTCCTGGTAGGCCACCCAAAGAAGAGAGGAAAGATCTCCGGCCCGCCATTTCACTGGGGAGAAGCAGAAGAACACTCCTTCAGACAAATGAAAGGGGCCTTGACGGGTGAAGAGATCCTAGCCTACCCTGACTACGGTCTGCCATTCGTACTGTACACAGATGCCAGTAATGTGGGACTGGGAGCAGTGCTTTCACAGGTGCAGGGAGGCAAAGAGCGTGTGATTGCTTACGCCAGCAGGAAGCTCAGGCCTACTGAAAGAAACCCAGAGAATTATAGCTCATTCAAGCTAGAGTTCCTGGCCATGGTATGGGCTATCACAGAGCGGTTCAAGCACTACCTGGCCGCCACCAAATTCACTGTCTTCACGGACAACAACCCCCTGACCCACTTGGATACTGCTAAATTGGGTGCCATGGAGCAGCGTTGGGTAGCCCGACTGGCGAATTATGACTTTACTGTCAAGTATCGAGCTGGCCGCAAGAACGGCAACGCAGATGCTCTGTCCAGGATGCCTCACCTAGCAGACGAGGCTGAAGATGAAGATGATCTTGAAGAGATTGAGCTGCCAGCGTTCCATCGCCATGGAGCAAAACAGTGTCGGCAGTCGCGTGCCAACCGCCAAGAGGTGACCCTGAACCCATTACCTCACTACAACTGGAAAGAGACCCAGGAAAATGATCCAGCGGTAGGCTTGGTAAAGCAACTGATCAGCCAGCCTGGCGCCAGCCTTGACAAAGGAGCCCCACCTGAGGCACAGTACCTATGGAAGGAGAGGGGTCGATTATTCATCTATCAAGACAAACTTTACAGGAGCTCATTGACCCGAGGACGCATGAGAAGGTGTGGCAAGTGATTGTACCACAGAAGGATACGAGGATGGTGCTAGAAGCCTATCACAATGGTGCAGGCCACTTTGGTTGGAAGAAACTGGAGGCCCTACTTAAAGTAAGATTCTACTGGGTGGGCATGAGATCTGCCCTAGAGAAGTGGTGTCGAAACTGCGGGCCCTGCAATCTTAGAAGAAAAGACCAGCACAGCCAGAGAGCACCACTCCAGCCAATCCAAACTAAACGGCCCCTGGAGATCGTGGCCCTGGACCATGTAAAGTTGGCACCCAGCAGACAAGGCTACAACTACGCTCTCACTATGGTTGACCACTACTCCAGATTCCTGGTGGTAGTACCAGTCAAGGACTTGACAGGTCAAACTGCAGCCAAAGCTTTCCAGACACACTTCTGTCGACCACATGGCTATCCAGATCAAGTGCTCACTGACCAAGGACCAGCCTTTGAAGCTGAAGTGTTTAAGGAGTTTTGTAACCTATACGGCTGCCAGAAGATCCGTACTACGCCTTACCATCCTCAGACCAATGGCATGTGTGAGAAGATGAACCACATCATTCTCGACCTTCTGAAGACGCTCCCACTAGAAGAACGAAGTCAGTGGCCGGAAAAACTGCCCGATCTAGTGGACATGTATAACAACATCCCTGTGAGTTCCACGAACTGCACACCGGCATACCTGATGAGGGCCAGACCAGGGAGATTGCCAGTAGATCTGGAAATGGGAGTTGAAACCCCTGAAGACCATCTACAAGGTGCTGATTGGGATTCCAACCGCCAAGCCCAATACAAGAAAGTACAAGAGTGTGTGGAGCGAAGCCTGACTCAGCAGCGTGAGAAACAAGAAAAGGCCTACAATCGAAAAGCACCTGCTGTTCCTTTGATGCCAGGAGATATAGTTCTCAAAAGAAAGAGAAGACGTCATAAACTTGACAATCACTGGGAAGAAGAACCCTATACTGTGTTACCATCGACGCTTAGCAATGAAAAGACATGCCTTATCAGCAAAGATGGAGGAAAAACAACAGCTGTCGTTTCTAGAGATCGCTTAAAGAAATGTCCTGAACAACTAAGAATCCCTGAAGAAATTCCCAACCCTTTGCCAGTTCAAGAACCAAAAGAAAAGATGATCCATACTGTACTTGGAGATTTTCCAGCAAGTTGGCCTCAATACAATGGAGCAGTAGTTATTCCGGTTATTACATTCCCTCAATCTAGAGAAGTAAGAGACCCAGAAGAACCTGTTCAGAACCTGGAAGAGCCAAATGTAGCTGAAGCAGAAGACCATGCACTGGCATCAATACCTAGCACACCTATTATTCACATTGAGACACATACATCGGGTGGGAGGACACAACCTCAGACAGATGACAGTATAGTACTGCGTAGATCAACCCGCAGCAACTTTGGTCAGCTCCCATTACGCTATAGAGAAAGTACAGTTTAGTTCAAAGTGACTGTATGAAATGTAATGTTTAACCTGTTTACAGTTAAGTAACGTTTAAGTGAAATGTGCCCACAAGGACTATTGTGAGACCTCCTTAAAATGTTAGACCACTGGTTATGAACTGGATTTAACCACAAACTTTTGCATTGTAAAAAGTTGCCTCCTTGGTATCAACCACAGAGTCTGCCTGTTGAGGGGCATGGCTCTGCACCAACAAGGGGGCACGCCTGTTTATGGGGCCTGCCCTCCAACACTCGGAAGCGGGTACGCCTGTTTATGGGGCCTACCTTACACCACTCTCCTCAGGAGAGGAAGATTGGAGGAAAGGTCTGGGGAATGTGATGGCCCAGCCCTGGTCACCAAAAGGACCGGCGACCTACCTCCTGGAGGTTTTTGGGTGGGGTTCGGACATGTGGGTGGTTGGTGGTGGAATGGTACCTGGTATGTTTAAATGTAAATAATTGCCCCTGCGTGGGAAAAGTTTGTATTTACCTTTTTCTCTTGTCTTTGCAGCCCGAGGACGTGCTGATGATAACTAAGGGGGAATGTGGCGCCCCTGACCCGGTCAGGCACCACAGAGTATTGCACCCATGCGGGAGCAATGCTTCCAGGTAATCTCCAAAGGCCAGGATGAGGTGCACACACAAACATATAGTGACCAGGCCTCCCACATTACCAGAGGGGACCCTTGGGTAGCCAGAAGGGGTTAACTTTCAATTCCCAGCTGGGGGTGTGTTCAGGGGCTGGTTGCTAGGAAGCAGGGCAGAGAGAGAGAGAGGAAGAGGGGAGTCTGGAGGAAGAAGTTGAAGTGTGTGGAAGGGAGCAGAGGAGCTCTCGTGTCAGACGGGTCCTGAGGAGTGCAGTAGCTGAAAGCGGGGGAGAAAGGAGTACCGTGGGTCGGCCTGAAAATCATCCAGAGAGAGAAGGGTGGCTGAGTACGGAGATCCCGGTATCCGAGCACACAAGGGGAACTAGGTCCCCAGTACAGGCAGCAGATCATCCAGAGCTGCTTAACCTACAGGTGGGGGGGGGTACTTCATGCCCTCACCACGACTACACAGAGCTTGAGCCAAGCAGCAATCACCAGGCCCATAAGGGGACAGGGCCAGAAGCCATCCCACCAAGGCCACGCTGCCGGCAGACGAGCCAGAGAGAGGGGAGCAGGGTGGTACCAGCTTCCCTGGAGGGGTCCTACCACGCTTCAAGCAAAGGATCCTCCTAAAACAGAAAGAGTGCAAGGAAGGCGAGTGGACAGCTACCCTCAGAACGGCCTCCTGGAATTCCTGGTTCAACCTGGTTATCACAGTGTCGCCCGGGCATCTCACCGTGACCTCCAAACAGTGAGTAAACACGTTGAAAGACTTCTTGGACTGTGTTTGAGTCATTCTGCGACCTGTGGTCCCACACACATACACCGGGGCCTGGGGCTTGCCTCACTCTCAGGGGGCTAATATACTGACTGCACCCACCATCAGCCCCAGGCATCCCTTAATCTGCAGTGGCGGTCCCCGCTGACCGCAATACTGAGAGTGGCGTCACGACAATCCTAAAAGAAGGTTCCCTACCTGTGACCAGACTGTTCCATCCACGTGGAGTCCCTGAAGGTACTGCACCGACACATACTAGTGGGGCTTCACAATGGCAAGGAGATACCACAGGAGTTGTTACCGGCCATCATCAGACTGTGGACTATACAGGAACCACAGCACTGATGCTGCAGGCAGTAGCACTATTGAACATTTAAAAAATACCTTAACTTTTTGGAGAACTCTTCTATGTTTTAGGTCCATTAATTCTGAGCACATTACTGCGGGTCTGGGTTCTGAGAACCCCATAGATTGTGCAAAAGACCGCTTAGAAGTGCACAGCTTAGGAGACAGGACTATGACTTTTAGGCCCGTTTCACACGTCAGTGAAAAACAGTGACGTTTTTCACTGGCGTGTAAAACACGCACATGTCCCTGCGTGTGCCGTGAATCACGGCACACGTGGGTTGTCTAAGTGCAATCCGGGCTCCGGTGACCCCCGCAGCAGCTGCTTTCGGGTCGGCTGTGTCGCGCATAATGAATATACGCGACAGTAATCAGCCGGCTTAGAAGCAGCAGGGAGGACGGGCTGCAGAGGACATCGCTGAGTTAAAATGTTTATTATTTTAAATGCACGTTTTTTTCTGGCACGTGTTTCACTGACCACACCACTGCGTGGTCCGTGGAACATCAGTGATGCCAGAAAAAAATGGACATGTCTCCGTGCAACAATCACGCACACGCGGGTACACCGCACGGAGACACGTGCAGTGAAGAATCACTGACGTGTGAGTAGACCCATTGATTATAATGGGTCTGCGTATGTCAGTGATTCTGGTACGTTTAAAAAAAAGCACAAACGTACCAGAATCACTGACGTGTGAAAGGGGCCTTAGGCTGGAATCACACGAGCGTATGGCATCCGATGCAAGAGCATGGGATGCGATATGCTAATGACCCCTGGCTCAGGCTCTGCTGCGAGTGTGAGCCAAGTGTCATGCGACTGTGACCCGATCTTGTGATCGGGTCACAGCTGTGAAGCTGAGAACGGGCGCTGCAGAGGAGAGGGAGGGGTTAATCCCCCCATCTTCTCCATTGTCAGCCTGTGCTTTTAACCCGTGTTACCCCCTGTTATTATATTCTTGTGGCTGAGAGGGCGGCGCATGCGGTCACAACAGCAGTGGAGATCAGTTGATCTTCGCGATTAACTGCCGAATAGGACATCGTGCCACCCCCGGAAACCTGGTAACGGGGTAACACGGGCGTCACAAAGATTGTGCTGGAGATAAGCGCTATGCGCAGGATGCGCAGCGCTATGCCAACTCCGACGCCATCTTAGTGAATAGAAAAATTAGCATAGAGCCAGAGAGAGGGAGGAACAACAGGCAGGGGGGTGGGAATCCTTATGCATAATCCACCCCACTATTATCTGCTGCAGTGCAACTGCCACTCAAAAAGCTGAACATTTTTTAACCTTCACTTTCTTGGATTTGAAAACCAAAACATCCGAGCTGCCCACTACAGGTATGTATAGAATCAGCCTGATAGCGCCCGTATAGCACTGGGTTTATATTATATAGGAAAATCCTGGTGATTGGTTCCCTTTAAATAAGCCCCATGTTGTGCCCCTGAAAAAAATATTGCTCCTCACTGTGCTCCCTGCAAGCCAAAAAAACATTACTCCACACTGTGCCTCTCTTACAGCACATGGCTTCCACGCTATCCTTTCCTATAATATATTCCCACTACACTGTCCTCCCTTGTATACTATGACCACCACACTGTCCTCCCTTGTATACTATGAATGTCACACTGACCACTAATAAGTAAAAATGGCACATTGTCCCCCCCTTATAAATTATACCCACCACACCTGCCTTAATTATGATTCATGATCTGCAGAAGGTCCTTAAAAATGCCCCCTTCATGCTGCCCCTGTCCGTACTGAGCCCTCACACTGCCCCTCTCAATACTCCCATGCTGCCCCTTCTCCATAATGAGCTCCCAATGCTGCCTGCCTCTTTCATAATGAGACCTCCACGCTGCCCTACTCATCATACTGAGACCGCCAAGCTACCTCACGCCTAATGCTAAACCCCCCCCACACTATCCTATTTTTCTTACCGAGTCCCCTTCATTGCTCCACTCCGTACCGAGCCCACCCATGCTGCCCCCTTTCCATACTGAGTCTTCACACTGCTCCTCCCCATATTGAATCATCATGCTGTCCCTTCTCTATAATGAGATCTCCATATTGCCCCTCTCTCCATACTGAATCCTTACTTCTCCCAGAGATTCTGTCCCTTGCACTCACTCTGTAAACCCTAAACTCATCTACAGCAATAGGCCCCCTAAACCCCCCCTCTACAGTAAAAGGCCCCCTTATCCCGCCTCTCTCCCCCCCAGCCTCTCTCCCCCCAGCCTCAGCCTCTCTCCCCCCAGCCTCCCCCCAGCCTCAGCCTCTCTCCCCCCAGCCTCCCCCCAGCCTCAGCCTCTCTCCCCGAGCCTCAGCCTCTCTCCCCCCAGCCTCAGCCTCTCTCCCCCCAGCCTCCCCCCTCTCCATACTGAGTCCTTACTTCTCCCAGAGATTCTGTCCCTTGCACTCACTCTGTAAACCCTAAACCCCCTCTACAGCAATAGGCCCCCTTATCCCGCCTCTCTACCCCCGCCTCCCTCCCCCAGCCATAGCCTCTCTCCCCCAGCCTCAGCCTCTCTCCCCCCAGCCTCTCTCCCCCAGCCTCAGCCTTCTTCCCCCCAGCCTCTCTCCTCCCAGCCTCACCCTACTTCCCCCCAGCCTCTCTCCACCCAGCCTCAGCCTCCTTCCCCCCAGCCTCTCTCCACCCAGCCTCAGCCTCCTTCCCCCAGCCTCTCTCCTCCCAGCCTCACCCTACTTCCCCCCAGCCTCTCTCCACCCAGCCTCAGCCTCCTTCCCCCCAGCCTCTCTCCACCCAGCCTCAGCCTCCTTCCCCCCAGCCTCCCCCAGTATTAGCCTCCCTCCCCCCAGCCTCCCTCTCTCTCCTCAGCCTCCCCCAGTGTCAGCCTCTCTCTCTCCTCAGCCTCCCCCAGTGTCAGCCTCTCTCTCTCTCTCCTCAGCCTCCCCCAGTGTCAGCCTCTCTCTCTCTCTCTCTCTCTCCTCAGCCTCCCCCAGTGTCAGCCTCTCTCTCTCTCCTCAGCCTCCCCCAGTGTCAGCCTCTCTCTCTCTCCTCAGCCTCCCCCAGTGTCAGCCTCTCTCTCTCCTCAGCCTCCCCCAGTGTCAGCCTCTCTCTCTCTCCTCAGCCTCTCCCAGTGTCAGCCTCTCTCTCTCCTCAGCCTCCCCCAGCGTCAGCCTCTCTCTCTCTCCTCAGCCTCCCCCAGTGTCAGCTTCTCTCTCTCTCTCTCTCCTCAGCCTCCCCCAGTGTCGGCCTCTCTCTCTCTCTCCTCAGCCTCCCCTAGTGTCAGCCTCTCTCTCTCTCTCCTCAGCCTCCCCCAGTGTCAGCCTCTCTCTCTCTCCTCAGCCTCCCCCAGTGTCAGCCTCTCTCTCTCTCCTCAGCCTCCCCCAGTGTCAGCCTCTCTCTCTCTCTCCTCAGCCTCCCCCAGTGTCAGCCTCTCTCTCTCTCTCCTCAGCCTCCCCCAGTGTCAGCCTCTCTCTCTCTCTCCTCAGCCTCCCCCAGTGTCAGCCTCTCTCTCTCTCCTCAGCCTCCCCGAGTGTCAGCCTCTCTCTCTCTTTTCAGCCTCCCCCATTGTCAGTCTCTCTCTCTCTCCTCAGCCTCCCCCAGTGTCAGCCTCTCTCTCTCTCTCCTCAGCCTCCCCCAGTGTCAGCCTCTCTCTCTCTCCTCAGCCTCCCCCAGTGTCAGCCTCTCTCTCCTCAGCCTCCCCAAGTGTCAGCCTCTCTCTCTCTCCTCAGCCTCCCCCAGTGTTAGCCTCTCTCTCTCTCCTCAGCCTCCCCCAGTGTCAGCCTCTCTCTTTCTCCTCAGCCTCCCCCAGTGTCAGCCTCTCTCTCTCTCTCCTCAGCCTCCCCCAGTGTCAGCCTCTCTCTCCCTCTCCTCAGCCTCCCCCAGTGTCAGCCACTCTCTCTCCTCAGCCTCCCCCAGTGTCAGCCTCTCTCTCCTCAGCCTCTCCCAGTGTCAGCCTCTCTCTCTCCTCAGCCTTCCCCAGTGTCAGCCTCTCTCTCTCTCCTCAGCCTCCCCCAGTGTCAGCCTCTCTCTCTCTCTCTCTCTCTCTCTCCTCAGCCTCCCCCAGTGTCAGCCTCTCTCTCTCTCTCCTCAGCCTCCCCCAGTGTCAGCCTCTCTCTCTCTCTCCTCAGCCTCCCCCAGTGTCAGACTCTCTCTCTCTCCTCAGCCTCCCCCAGTGTCAGCCTCTCTCTCTCCTCAGCCTCCCCCAGTGTCAGCCTCTCTCTCCCTCTCCTCAGCCTTCCCCAGTGTCAGCCTCTCTCTCTCTCTCCTCAGCCTCTCCCAGTGTCAGCCTCTCTCTCTCTCCTCAGCCTCCCCCAGTGTCAGCCTCTCTCTCTCTCTCCTCAGCCTCCCCCAGTGTCAGCCTCTCTCTCTCTCTCTCTCTCTCCTCAGCCTCCCCCAGTGTCAGCCTCTCTCTCTCTCTCTCTCTCTCTCTCCTCAGCCTCCCCAAGTGTCAGCCTCTCTCTCTCTCCTCAGCCTCCCCCAGTGTCAGCCTCTCTCTCTCCTCAGCCTCCCCGAGTGTCAGCCTCTCTCTCTCTCCTCAGCCTCTCCCAGTGTCAGCCTCTCTCTCTCCTCAGCCTCCCCCAGCGTCAGCCTCTCTCTTTCTCCTCAGCCTCCCCCAGTGTCAGCTTCTCTCTCTCTCTCTCCTCAGCCTCCCCCAGTGTCGGCCTCTCTCTCTCTCTCCTCAGCCTCCCCTAGTGTCAGCCTCTCTCTCTCTCTCCTCAGCCTCCCCCAGTGTCAGCCTCTCTCTCTCTCCTCAGCCTCCCCCAGTGTCAGCCTCTCTCTCTCTCTCTCCTCAGCCTCCCCCAGTTTCAGCCTCTCTCTCTCTCTCCTCAGCCTCCCCCAGTGTCAGCCTCTCTCTCTCTCTCCTCAGCCTCCCCCAGTGTCAGCCTCTCTCTCTCTCCTCAGCCTCCCCGAGTGTCAGCCTCTCTCTCTCTTTTCAGCCTCCCCCATTGTCAGTCTCTCTCTCTCTCCTCAGCCTCCCCCAGTGTCAGCCTCTCTCTCTCTCTCCTCAGCCTCCCCCAGTGTCAGCCTCTCTCTCTCTCTCCTCAGCCTCCCCCAGTGTCAGCCTCTCTCTCTCTCCTCAGCCTCCCCCAGTGTCAGCCTCTCTCTCTCTCTCTCCTCAGCCTCCCCCAGTTTCAGCCTCTCTCTCTCTCTCCTCAGCCTCCCCCAGTGTCAGCCTCTCTCTCTCTCTCCTCAGCCTCCCCCAGTGTCAGCCTCTCTCTCTCTCCTCAGCCTCCCCGAGTGTCAGCCTCTCTCTCTCTTTTCAGCCTCCCCCATTGTCAGTCTCTCTCTCTCTCCTCAGCCTCCCCCAGTGTCAGCCTCTCTCTCTCTCTCCTCAGCCTCCCCCAGTGTCAGCCTCTCTCTCTCTCCTCAGCCTCCCCCAGTGTCAGCCTCTCTCTCCTCAGCCTCCCCAAGTGTCAGCCTCTCTCTCTCTCCTCAGCCTCCCCCAGTGTTAGCCTCTCTCTCTCTCCTCAGCCTCCCCCAGTGTCAGCCTCTCTCTCTCTCCTCAGCCTCCCCCAGTGTCAGCCTCTCTCTCCTCAGCCTCC
This sequence comes from Anomaloglossus baeobatrachus, assembly GCF_048569485.1. Taxonomy (NCBI): domain Eukaryota; kingdom Metazoa; phylum Chordata; class Amphibia; order Anura; family Aromobatidae; genus Anomaloglossus; species Anomaloglossus baeobatrachus. Next base: position 97,206,879 of record NC_134360.1, on the reverse strand, counting down.
CCCAGTGTCAGCCTCTCTCTCCTCAGCCTCCCCCAGTGTCAGCCTCTCTCTCCCTCTCCTCAGCCTCCCCCAGTGTCAGCCTCTCTCTCTCCTCAGCCTCCCCCAGTGTCAGCCTCTCTCTCCTCAGCCTCTCCCAGTGTCAGCCTCTCTCTCTCCTCAGCCTTCCCCAGTGTCAGCCTCTCTCTCTCTCCTCAGCCTCCCCCAGTGTCAGCCTCTCTCTCTCTCTCCTCAGCCTCCCCCAGTGTCAGCCTCTCTCTCTCCTCAGCCTCCCCCAGTGTCAGCCTCTCTCTCTCTCTCCTCAGCCTCCCCCAGTGTCAGCCTCTCTCTCTCTCTCCTCAGCCTCCCCCAGTGTCAGCCTCTCTCTCCCTCTCCTCAGCCTTCCCCAGTGTCAGCTTCTCTCTCTCTCTCCTCAGCCTCCCCCAGTGTCAGCCTCTCTCTCTCCTCAGCCTCTCCCAGTGTCAGCCTCTCTCTCTCCTCAGCCTCCCCCAGTGTCAGCCTCTCTCTCTCTCTCCTCAACCTCCCCCAGTGTCAGCCTCTCTCTCTCTCTCCTCAGCCTCCCCCAGTGTCAGCCTCTCTCTCTCTCCTCAGAATCCCCCAGTGCCAGCCTCTCTCTCTCTCCTCAGCCTCCCCCAGTGTCAGCCTCTCTCTCTCTCCTCAGCCTCCCCCAGTGTCAGCCTCTCTCTCTCTCCTCAGCCTCCCCCAGTGTCAGCCTCTCTCTCTCCTCAGCCTCCCCCAGTGTCAGCCTCTCTCTCCCTCTCCTCAGCCTTCCCCAGTGTCAGCTTCTCTCTCTCTCCTCAGCCTCCCCCAGTGTCAGCCTCTCTCTCTCTCTCCTCAGCCTCTCCCAGTGTCAGCCTCTCTCTCTCTCTCCTCAGCCTCCCCCAGTGTCAGCCTCTCTCTCTCTCCTCAGCCTCCCCCAGTGTCAGCCTCTCTCTCTCCTCAGCCTTCCCCAGTGTCAGCCTCCCTCTCTCTCTCCTCAGCCTCCCCCAGTGTCAGTCTCACTCTCTCTCTCTCCTCAGCCTCCCCCAGTGTCAGCCTCTCTCTCTCTCTCCTCAGCCTCCCCCAGTGTCAGCCTCTCTTTCTCCTCAGCCTCCCCCAGTGTCAGCCTCTCTCTCTCTCCTCAGCCTCCCCCAGTGTCAGCCTCTCTCTCTCTCTCCTCAGCCTCCCCCAGTGTCAGCCTCTCTCTCTCCTCAGCCTCCCCCAGTGTCAGCCTCTCTCTCTCTCCTCAGCCTCCCCCAGTGTCAGCCTCTCTCTCTCCTCATCCTCCCCCAGTGTCAGCCTCTCTCTCCCTCTCCTCAGCCTTCCCCAGTGTCAGCCTCTCTCTCTCTCTCCTCAGCCTCTCCCAGTGTCAGCCTCTCTCTCTCTCTCCTCAGCCTCCCCCAGTGTCAGCCTCTCTCTCTCTCTCCTCAGCCTCCCCCAGTGTCAGCCTCTCTCTCTCTCCTCAGCCTCCCCCAGTGCCAGCCTCTCTCTCTCCTCAGCCTCCCCCAGTGTCAGCCTCTCTCTCTCTCCTCAGCCTCCCCCAGTGTCAGCCTCTCTCTCTCTCTCCTCAGCCTCCCCCAGTGTCAGCCTCTCTCTCTCTCTCCTCAGCCTCCCCCAGTGTCAGCCTCTCTCTCCCTCTCCTCAGCCTTCCCCAGTGTCAGCTTCTCTCTCTCTCTCCTCAGCCTCCCCCAGTGTCAGCCTCTCTCTCTCCTCAGCCTCTCCCAGTGTCAGCCTCTCTCTCTCCTCAGCCTCCCCCAGTGTCAGCCTCTCTCTCTCTCCTCAACCTCCCCCAGTGTCAGCCTCTCTCTCTCTCTCCTCAGCCTCCCCCAGTGTCAGCCTCTCTCTCTCTCCTCAGCATCCCCCAGTGCCAGCCTCTCTCTCTCTCCTCAGCCTCCCCCAGTGTCAGCCTCTCTCTCTCTCCTCAGCCTCCCCCAGTGTCAGCCTCTCTCTCTCTCCTCAGCCTCCCCCAGTGTCAGCCTCTCTCTCTCCTCAGCCTCCCCCAGTGTCAGCCTCTCTCTCCCTCTCCTCAGCCTTCCCCAGTGTCAGCTTCTCTCTCTCTCCTCAGCCTCCCCCAGTGTCAGCCTCTCTCTCTCTCTCTCCTCAGCCTCTCCCAGTGTCAGCCTCTCTCTCTCTCTCTCCTCAGCCTCCCCCAGTGTCAGCCTCTCTCTCTCCTCAGCCTTCCCCAGTGTCAGCCTCCCTCTCTCTCTCCTCAGCCTCCCCCAGTGTCAGTCTCACTCTCTCTCTCTCCTCAGCCTCCCCCAGTGTCAGCCTCTCTCTCTCTCTCCTCAGCCTCCCCCAGTGTCAGCCTCTCTCTCTTTCTCCTCAGCCTCCCCCAGTGTCAGCCTCTCTCTCTCTCTCCTCAGCCTCCCCCAGTGTCAGCCTCTCTCTCTCCTCAGCCTCCCCCAGTGTCAGCCTCTCTCTCTCCTCAGCCTCCCCCAGTGTCAGCCTCTCTCTCTCTCTCCTCAGCCTCCCCCAGTGTCAGCCTCTCTCTCTCCTCAGCCTCCCCCAGTGTCAGCCTCTCTCTCTCTCCTCAGCCTCCCCCAGTGTCAGCCTCTCTCTCTCTCCTCATCCTCCCCCAGTGTCAGCCTCTCTCTCTCTTCTCAGCCTCCCCCAGTGTCAGCCTCTCTCTCTCTCTCTCCTCAGCCTCCCCCAGTGTCAGCCTCTCTCTCCTCAGCCTCCCCCAGTGCCAGCCTCTCTCTCTCTCCTCAGCCTCCCCCAGTGTCAGCCTCTCTCTCCTCAGCCTCCCCCAGTGTCAGCCTCTCTCTCCCTCTCCTCAGCCTTCCCCAGTGTCAGCCTCTCTCTCTCTCTCCTCAGCCTCTCCCAGTGTCAGCCTCTCTCTCTCCTCAGCCTCCCCCAGTGTCAGCCTCTCTCTCTCTCTCCTCAACCTCCCCCAGTGTCAGCCTCTCTCTCTCTCCTCAGCATCCCCCAGTGCCAGCCTCTCTCTCTCTCCTCAGCCTCCCCCAGTGTCAGCCTCTCTCTCTCTCCTCAGCCTCCCCCAGTGTCAGCCTCTCTCTCTCTCCTCAACCTCTCCCAGTGTCAGCCTCTCTCTCTCCTCAGCCTCCCCCAGTGTCAGCCTCTCTCTCCCTCTCCTCAGCCTTCCCCAGTGTCAGCTTCTCTCTCTCTCTCCTCAACCTCCCCCAGTGTCAGCCTCTCTCTCTCTCTCCTCAGCCTCTCCCAGTGTCAGCCTCTCTCTCTCTCCTCAGCCTCCCCCAGTGTCAGCCTCTCTCTCTCCTCAGCCTCCCCCAGTGTCAGCCTCTCTCTCTCTCTCTCCTCAGCCTCCCCCAGTGTCAGCCTCTCTCTCTCTCCTCAGCCTTCCCCAGTGTCAGCCTCCCTCTCTCTCTCCTCAGCCTCCCCCAGTGTCAGTCTCACTCTCTCTCTCTCTTCAGCCTCCCCCAGTGTCAGCCTCTCTCTCTCTCTCTCTCCTCAGCCTCCCCCAGTGTCAGCCTCTCTCTCTTTCTCCTCAGCCTCCCCCAGTGTCAGCCTCTCTCTCTCTCTCTCTCTCTCCTCAGCCTCCCCAGTGTCAGCCTCTCTCTCTCTCCTCAGCCTCCCCCAGTGTCAGCCTCTCTCTCTCTCTCCTCAGCCTCCCCCAGTGTCAGCCTCTCTCTCTCCTCAGTGTCCCCCAGTGTCAGCCTCTCTCTCTCTCTCTCCTCAGCCTCCCCCAGTGTCAGCCTCTCTCTCTCTCCTCAGCCTCTCCCAGTGTCAGCCTCTCTCTCTCTCCTCAGCCTCCCCCAGTGTCAGCCTCTCTCTCTCTCCTCAGTCTCCCCCAGTGTCAGCCTCTCTCCTCAGCCTCCCCCAGTGTCAGCCTCTCTCTCCTCAGCCTCCCCCAGTGTCAGCCTCTCTCTCCTCAGCCTCCCCCAGTGTCAGCCTCTCTACATCCCACCTCCAGTATTAGCTTATTTACCCCCCCCCCCCCCGTAGCATTAGTCTTCCCCTCCCCCTCATGCCCTGTCTGTAGCTTTAGCGACAAGAACAGGCGGGTACAGGGCCCTCCTTGCATGATTATAGTGGAAAAAGGCATCGCAACAATTACCAACTAACCTGTAAGGTGCCCATACATTCTAGGCTCTGCCTTAGCGCATACCTGCTCCGCTGCCGGCTGCCCTGCTCTGGTGATTATCCTCTTCTGGGTGGCTCCAGCTTCAGTCGCGTCCTCCTCCGCGGCGTGTGTCGTCTGCAGCATTGGATGCTGCAGCACGGGGCAGAGGTGAGTGACGCGCCCGCGCGCCTCTGACCTGGAAGTGCACGCGCTGGAACTTCCGGGGTCAATCAGCTCACTGTGCCTGGCGCCTGCCGTGTTTTTGTAACAACAAATAAACAGAAGTGCGTCTCTCCTCCCTCTCAACCCCCCCCCCCCACCCCGAGAACACAGCGGGTTCACTAAACTGTGTAACAGAGGGAGGGGCGGGGGGCGGGGGATGTAAAAACAAAAAAATAAATAAAAAAATTTTTTTTTTTTCTGCCAGAAAGTGCCGCCCCCCCGCAACATGCCGCCGGTTCGGTTCGATCAGAAAAAAGCCTAGCCATTTACTAGCTGGCTTTTCACTGTAATAGTGTGAGTCACTCTGCGATTCACACTATTATGTAATTTCAGCGTATAGTGTGCGGAGGCGGCGCGTTTGCATGTCAGCCAATCCCAGACACACACACAGCTAAGTGGTCTTTTTTGACAGACAAGCAAGGGCATGTGCCATAGGCTGTCCATGTCACATGTCCTTGCATTATAAATACGGGCATTTTCTCTCACGGCGCTATTATCTGCTTTCTGCGTGTAGGTGACAGTCACCACTTACGCAGCTCTTGGCGCCGCTCTGGCTGTGTACGCTACACACACAGCGCTCTACAGATTAGGGACAGAAGTTTATTTCAGTCCTTTTCAGGGCTAATTTTCTCAGGCTCAGAGCCATAAGTGAAAGTCAGGTCCATGGAAACGCTGTATACAGCTTCAGATAACAGCGTCTGTGTACCTAAGCTCAGGGAATTCCTTGCTGCATTTCACCATTAGGAGGGATAGAAAAAGAGGCTTCCTTTCCTGTCCACTGACCCAGAGAACCCAGCCACTGTACCCACCTGCCCACTTTTGCCACGATATTTTTTATAGCAAACAGTGCTGGACATAAGTGGCATCCAAAAAGGTGGCTGCTCTACTAATTTTGTGTCCCACTGGTGCCAAGCATTTGCCAGCACCTCTGCATTAAACCCTGATGCGCATTTTGCTACGCTATTTTTATAGCAAACCGTGCTGAATATAAGTGGCATCCAAACAGTGGCTGCTATACTAATTTTGTGTCCCACCGGTGCAAAGCATTTTCCACCACCTCTGCATTAAACCCTCATGCACATTTTGCTACGCTATTTTTATAGCAAACAGTGCTGACACTTAGTGGCATCTAAAAAGTGTCTGCTATACTAATTTTGTGTCCCACGTGTGCCAAGCAAGTCCCACCACCTCTGCTTTCTACCCTCATGCACATTTTGGTACGCTATTTTTATAGCAAACAGTGCTGCCAGTTTTAGGGCCATAGTTGCATTGTCAGGGATAGTCAGTGTTGGTTCTTCAGCTGTCAATAAAGTTACACCACCTCTGAAATCTACACCACCTCTCAAATTTTGCTACCACATTGTAAGTGACTAATCTTGTCGCTAACAAAATGAGTGGCAAAAGGACAGAAGCTGTTGGAAAGGGGAACAGGCGTGTTGGAAAAGGAAAAAAAGTTTGTGTCCGTGGGGAAGGTGGCAAAGCTACATTAACATCTGATGAAGATAAGCCATCTTCCAGCAAAAGTAAGATGTCTACTACTTTCCGTGGACAATCCAATGTGCTCCCTTTTTTACGGACCCGAAGAACTGTAAGAAAGGTAGATGATGCACAAAAAAAGAACATGCTTGAATGGATCTCAAGTGCTCCAACAAGTGCCCTCTCCTCCACCTCAACTACCACATAAAAAAACCCCAGTCCTCTGAGTTGTCATCCCAATCACAATTGCTTTCTCCCAGCTCTCAAGTCTCCACCCGCCCTGCACAGTATGGTGTACCAGAGCTGGCTGAGTCTGCAGAGCTGTTCAGTCACACTATAGCCGTGGAATCAGAGATCTGCTCCCAAGCTACAGTGAGTACAGACAAGGAAATGGTCTGCAATGATACCCAGAACCTTTGTGACTCAGATTCAGGCCCTGATGACCAACTTTCTGAGCATAATGTAGACCCTCATTCCCAAACTGTAACACCTGTTGGTGGAGACAATGAGGAACATACTGATGACGATGAGACGCAGATACCAGATTGGGATGACAACTTAAATATTAGGGCAGGAAGAGGCTAGGTCTGAGGGCGAGGGAAGTGCAAACACAACGCTTGATGATGAAGTTCTAGATCCCACTTACTGTCAACCCACAGTCAGGCACTTGAGGAGGTCAACAGAGGCGGTGGAGGAGGATGAAACTGACGAAGAAGTTACCTTGCGCCTTCCTGGACATAGTCGGAGTACTGGTAGCACGTCTACAACTGCATCCTCAGCCACCACTCTCCCTCTGAGCACAAGTCGGTGTGGCTCTGCAGGTCGCATGTCCTCTAAGCCTTGCCTAGCCTGGTCCTTTTTTGACCTTGCAAAGGATCTCCCAAATCATGTGATCTGTAAAATTTGTCGGGAATCTATAAGTAGAGGAAAAAAGCTCACCAGTTTGACAACTTCTTCCATGAATCGTCACATGAATACGAAGCATAATTCCCAGTGGGAAGCTCTCTGTGCTGCAATGTGGCCTAGCGTAGCGGGCCAACCACCGCCTGCCCCTTCCAGTGCATCCGCGCGCTCTTCATATTCTATTACTGGGGGGACAGCTGTCACACCTGGTTTTCCACACACACCTTCCACCACTGTAACCGCAACAGGCATTTTGCTTGGTAGGTCGTCAGTTGGTTTGGAAGGGGAAACAAGTGCGTGTGTACAGCTCTCTCAGACATCGATAGCACCAAAGTTGGATGAAGGCAACATCATGTCTACGCCTGCACTTTCCTCACAAACCTGCATTTTTCCAGGGACACCCTACTCACCACCGTCTACACACAGGAGCCAGATCTCTGTCCCTCAGATGTGGACAAATAAAAGGCCATTTCCTCCGACCCATGACAAAGCTAAGAGGTTGACTTTATCCTTCTGTAAGCTCTTGGCTACAGAAATGCTGCCTTTCCGCCTGGTGGACACAGAGGATTTTCGAGACCTTATGTCCGTCGCAGTGTCCCAGTACCAGATGCCCAGTCGCCACTACTTCTTCAAGAAAGGTGTGCCTGCGCTACACCAGCATGTCGCAGACAACATCACCGCTTCCTTGAGAAACTCTGTGTGTGAACGGATGCATTTCACCACCGATACTTGGACCAGTAAGCATGGACAGGGGCGTTACATGTCGCTGACTGGGCACTGGGTAACTATGGTGATAGATGGAGAAGGGTCTGCTGAACAAGTCTTGCCGTCCCCACGACTTGTGCGTCAATCCTCTGTATGTATAAGTTCCTCCACTGCTTCTGCCTCCTCAACCTCCTCTGGGTCCTCCACCTCCGCCCCAAGCCTGCCTGGTCAGGCCACCTGCGTTGTAGCTGCGCACAAGGAATCACGCACACCTCCTCACTATGCTGGCAGCAGAGCGCAACGGCATCAGGCGGTCTTTAGCTTGAAATGTCTTGGAAACAAGAGTCACACAGCGGCTGAGTTGTGGGCAGCTCTGCTGTCCGAGTTTCATAAATGGTTGTCTCCACTCAACCTGCAGCCAGGTAAGGCCGTGTGCGACAATGCTGCAAACCTTGGTGCGGCCCTTCGCCTGGGCAAGGTGACACACGTGCCTTGTATGGCTCATGTGTTGAACCTTGTAGTCTAGCAATTTTTAACACTATCCCGGACTAGATGGGCTTCTGTACAGGGCACGGTCACTCTCTGCTCACTTCCGCCGTTCAACCACCGCAGCTGAGTGACTTGCATCACTCCAGAAGTCTTTCGGCCTGCTGGTTCATCGCCTGAAATGCGATGTGCCGACACGCTGGAATTAGACTCTCCACATGTTACAGCGACTGTGGCAGCACCGCCGAGCACTGGTTCAATACATCATGACGTATAGCCTAGGCCAACAAGATGCAGAGGTGGGGCAGATCACCCTGATGGAGTGGTCTCAGATCAAGGACCTATGCACCCTTCTGCACAGTTTCGACATGGCGACGAATATGTTTAGCTCTGACAATGCCATTATCAGCATAACAATTCCAGTCATTTTCATGCTTGAGCACACGCTAAACACTATTAGGAGTCAGGGGGTGGTTCAACAGGAAGAGGAGGAAGTACATGAGGATTCATATGCGCAAAGGATAACAACATCACCAAGGTCCAAACGTTCATCATCACCAAGGCGGCTGGCATGGGGCGGTGGGGGAGAGGGATTAACAAGGGCGCATGGTAGCAGGCGAGATGTTGAGGAAGGTGCAGGAGAACATGAAGAAATAGAGGACGAACTGTCCATGGACATGGAAGACTCAGCAGATGAGGGAGACCTTGGTCACATTTCAGTTGAAAGAGGTTGGGGGGAGATTTCGGAGGAAGAAAGAACGGTTAGCACCTCTATGCCACAAACACAGCAAGGACTTGGTCCGCATGGATGCGCAAGACACATGAGCGCCTTCTTGCTGCACTACCTACAACATGACCCTCGGATTGTCAAAATTAGAAGTGATGATGACTACTGGGTTGCCACACTATTAGATCCCCGGTACAAGTCTAAATTTTGTGAAATAATTCCAGCCATAGAAAGGGACGCATGTATGCAGGAGTATCAGCAGAAGCTGTTACTCAATCTTAGCTCGGCTTTTCCACCAAACCCCAGTGGTGCACGGAGTGAATCTCCCAGTTGTAACTTGCCAAGCATGGGACGGTCTCGTCATCAACAGTCAAACCGTACCAGCAGCACCGTATCTGGTGCTGGTAACAGCAATTTTATTGAATCGTTTCATAATTTTTTTAGACCATCCTTTGCAAGGGCAACAGAGACAAGAAGTCTGACACATAGTCAACGGCTGCAGAGGATGATACAGGAGTATCTCCAAATGAACATCGATGCCATGACTTTTCAACTGGAGCCTTGCTCATTTTGGGCATCAAATCTTGAAAAATGGCCTGAGCTCGCCACTTACGCCTTGGAGATCTTGTCGTGTCCAGCTGCCAGCATTGTCTCTGAACGTGTCTTCAGTGCTGCTGGGTGTGTGCTGACAGATAAGCGCACGTGTCTATCCAGTGACAATGTGGACAGACTAACGTTCATCAAAATGAACAAGTCATGGATCCGCAAGGACTTTACTACCCCTGTGTCATCCTGGGGAGAGTAAATGCTTGTGTATTTGGAATGTGCTTGATGCAAATCTACCTGTGAAGTGTACAACTGGGGCACAAGTGCTGCCACTGAAGGGGTGTCTGTGTGGCCCAATTTTTGGAAAAAAGGGAGACGCCGCTTGGAGTAACCCTTGCTGTGTTTTTAAAAATGAGCCAAGATGAACAAGTCATGGTTCAGCATAGACTTTGCTACCCACCCCGGTGTCATCCTGGGGACAGTTAAGGATGGCGTACTTTTGAATGTGCTTGATGCAAATCTACCTGTGAAGTGTACAACTGGGGCACAAGTGCTGCCACTGAAGTGGTGTCTGTGGCCCAATTTTTGGAAAAAAGGGAGACTCTGCTTGGAGTAACCCTTGCGGTGTTTTTAAAAATGAGCCAAGATGAATGTCCTGTCCTCACTAAACGGGCCGGGCTCATATAACTATACAGGCATATAAACCGGTATGCAGGATTGTCCAATAAGGAGAATGTGCTGGAATCTGTGTTTTATTGAACATCACAGCATATTGGGAAATGGTAAAACTGAAAATGACAGAAATACATGCAATCAGTGCATGATACAGCAGAAACACATATTAAACATTACATATGTTACATTAATGTTTATAGGCTAGAGACTGAACAATACAGTACTGACCAGAGGCTAGCATAAGCAGAGCTAGATGTAAAAAACACATATACCTACCAGCAATGCAATCGCATGGGAGGACAGTAATGAAGTCTGTTCTTCCAAAGACAGGATGACAGGAAATGGAGGCGGAGTTCCCAGAATACATTGCAAAGGGGTGGGGAATCGATATGAGGGAATGAGACTGTAATAATAACTCTAACCACTAGATGGAGGCAAACTACAGATCATAAATAACCACTGTGAATACTTCTATATTCTTAGCAAATATAAAACATTATATAAATAAACGTCCAGAAACAAAGATTGGATGTTGGAGACAGAACACTCCCCGTCTGGCATCAATGGATGTCACTATCCTTTTCTTCTGAAGGTAAAAGTAGGACCAATTCGGAAACTGGTCGGATAAATATTTTGGGTTCATTCCCTTTTGTCATCCTTAGTTCAACTTTGCGGACGTTTCCGTCCTTGCTTAGAAATGCTGCGGTAACTAGACCAAGTGGCCAATGGTTCCGGTGAATTTGGCAGTCTTTCACAAGAACAAGGTCCCCAATGTTCAGATTAGGTCTAGTAGATTGCCACTTTGTCCGTGGCTGCAGAGTAGACAGGTATTGTTTGCGCCACCTGTCCCAGAAGTTATTTGCGAGACATTGTACCTGTCTCCATTGCCGCTTGTAGAGGTCCTTAACAGTGAATCCTCCTGGAGGGGCACTGGATGGTCCTGTTTTCTGGGTAAGGAGAGTAGCTGTGGCTTCTGCTATGAAGGTGATTAGGCTTTTGTGGGTAAGCCTCGCTGCTCCCACTTGAAGAAGAGTGGAGTCAAGAATCCTACGTACCAGACCGATCATTCGATTCGTTCACACGATCCTCCCATATGCGAAGAGTGAGGTGGGTTGAATGACCATGTGAAGTTTTGGTCACCGAGGAACCTCTCAAGAGCCTTATAGTCCAGATTTGAAGGTATCTTTAATTCATTTGCTGCACCGATGAAGTTGATACCTCTGTCTGACCGTATATGCTTGATGGGTCCATGGATAGCAATAAAAAGTCTTAGAGCATTGATGAGGCTGGACGTATCAAGAGACTCGATAACCTCTATGTGGACGGCTCTGATTGACATACAGGTGAACATGACTGCCCAACGTTTGCTATTAGCTTGGCTGCCCCTCATCTGTCGTGTTACAATTGACCATGGGCCAAACACATCCAGGCCAACGCTGGTAAAGGGAGGGTCTGGGCTGAGTCTATCTGCAGGTAAGTCGGCCATCTTTTGAGTTTGAGTCGAACCGTGAAGCTTACGACAGGTTATGCATTTGAAGATGACACTACTGATGAGCTTCTTTGCACCGACAATCCACAGGCCAGCAGTTCTCATGGCTCCTTCTGTAAATAGTCTTCCTTGGTGACTCACCAGATTGTGGTAGTGCTGCACAATTAAGCAGGCAACGTGACATTTCCCGGGAAGTATGAGAGGGTATTTCTCTTCAAACACGATTTTAGCTTCTTTAAGTCGGCCTCCTATTCTCAGAAGACCGCTGTTGTCAAGGAATGAGTCGAGTTTTCTCAATGCGCTGCTCGGTGGTATTGGAGCTTTGTTAGTAAGACATTGGATTTCTGTAAAGTAGGCTTCTCTTTGAACTGTAAGGATGATGCGGTTTCTAGAGAAATCTAAGTCAGGGGCAGAGTAAGTATTTTTACAAAGATGCCAGCCTTTACACTTTTCTGTGTCACAAGTTCTGCCAGTTTTGAAAGAGCGAACTATGTGGGTCAAGCAGGTAATGGCTCGAATAAGTGACTTCCAACTTCAGAATTTGTCGAACCTGTGGGATCCGAGCTGGATAGCAGAAGTCCTTGTATGGAATGTAGACACCTGTGGATGGATTTCAGCATCTGAGTCTTCTTCTACCAGTTCAAAGGTGTCTGGAAAGTGTTCTTTCATCTCTGGTTTCTTTTGTAGATTATGTTTGAGAGAGGAGAAACGTTTTAATGCCTGACTTCTGTTGTTCGGCAGATGTGGTCTATGGACTCTGAAGGGAAGAGGTGCGACCCAGCTATTGGTCTCGTCTTTAACAAGTCCATTGTCCATCACCTCTAGGAACAACTTGTCCTCTACTGACATTGCTACTTGGTTGTCTTGCTTAGTTCTCTGGAAGACGGCGTGCCCTAACTGATCCTCATAGCTTCCCAACACTATACTGCTGTCGTATGTAAAGTCTATCAAATGATTAGGTAGCTGGACACTTTGCGGCAGTTCTTTGACGTGAAACTCATTATGACATGGTTGGAACAGAGATGGGCGACCTTTCTCGAATGTATTTGTCAACATGCTTGTCACAGAAGAGGGAGCGTGCATGTGCCCCAGGCATACGTTCCCTATTATGACCCAACCTAGGTCTAGCTTTTGGGCATAAGGAGTAGAGACGAGCGAACCGGTCGCAGTTCGACTCGAGGTCGGTTCGCCGAACGGGGGTCCCGTTCGAGTTCGGTTCGTCGAACGTTCGACGAACCAAACTCGAACCTATAGGCTATAATGGGAGGCAATCACAAACACATAAAAATGCATTATAAATGTACACAAACAGTTAATAAACATTGCCATAACACTTACCGGTCCTCGCGATCCCTTCTGCACTCTGTCTCCTGCCGCTATTCCATCCGATGATCGCTGAATCCTCCCGGTGACGGCACTGCCAGCAGAGATGCAGGACCTATCGTGACGTCAAAATAGCCATGTGACCAGTCACGTAGCTATTATCTCATTGGCTACAGACTGGTCACATGACTATGACGCGTCATGTAGGACCTGCGAGTGCATCTCTCCGGTACACGGTGCACATATGTGTATCGCCGTGTACCGGCGACATGCTCTAGCACACGGTCGACTCCCCGTTCCGTTAGGGACTGGCTGACACAGCCGGTCATTAACGGAGATCACCGTTGCCATAGCAACGCAGTTAGCGGTGACGTCACCGCTAACCGCGGCTCCGAGAGCACCGTTGCTATGGTAACGCGTCTGTCAGCGTTACCGCTGTTACCGCTGACAGCCAGCACTGATCACTCACGGAGTGAAGGCTCCACGCTGCTTCCCGATTGTAGTGAGGATTGTAGTGAGGATTAGGTTCCCCAGCCCCAAGTGATGAGCTGGTGAACCTCATCCTCACTACAATCGTCACTACTACTACACTAGTGAGGATTGTAGTGAGGATGAGGTTCCCCAGCCACAAGTGATGAGCTGGTGAACCTCATCCTCACTACAATCGTCACTACTACTACACTAGTGAGGATTGTAGTGAGGATGAGGTTCCCCAGCCCCAAGTGATGAGCTGGGGAACCTCATCCTCACTACAATCGTCACTACTACTACACTAGAAAGAAAGAAGACAGAAGAGCAGGATCGTGGAGGGCTGACAGGGGGTAATAAAGATGGAGTCTCTAATGCGTCTGTGTATTTATTTCTATTAAAGTATTTTTTCTCTGTGTGGTGTCTTTTTTTTAACCCTTTATTGGAGATTCTTAATGGCCGGGTCAAACGTGCCTGACATTAAGAATCTCTGGCTTAATACTGGCTAGTAAAACAAAGCCAGTATTAACTCATGATTACCCAACAAGCCACCCGGCTCCAGGGCTGTTGGAAGAGTTGGATACAGTGACAGATGATGGCGCTTCTATGAGAGCGCCATTTTCTGGGACGGCTGCGGACTGAAATCCGCAGCAGAGGCGCCCAGAAACCTCGGGCTAACCTGTGCTGCGGATTCCAATCCCCAGCTGCCTAGTTGTACCCGGCTGGACACAAAAATGGGGCGAAGCCCACGTCATTTGTTTTTTAATTATTTCATGAAATAAGTGAAATAATTAAAAAAAAACGGGCTTCCCTATATTTTTGGTTCCCAGCCAGGTACAAATAGGCAACTGGGGGTTGGAGGCAGCCCGTGGCTGCCTGCTGTACCTGGCTAGCATACAAAAATATGGCGAAGCCCACGTCATTTTTTTGGTGGGCAAAAAAATTCTGCATACAGTCCTGGATGGAGTATGCTGAGCCTTGTAGTTCTGCAGCTGCTGTCTGCTCTTCTCCATACAGACAGACAGCAGCTGCAGAAGTACAAGGCTCAGCATACTCCATCCAGGACTGTATGCAGAAGTTTTTAGCCCCCTGAAAAAATTATGTGGGCTTCGCCATATTTTTGTATGCTAGCCAGGTACAGCAGGCAGGTACGGCTGCCCCCAACCCCCAGTTGCCTATTTGTACCCGGCTGGGAACCAAAAATAAAGGGAAGCCCTTTTTTTATTTCATGAATTTCATGAAATAATTAGAAAACAAATGACGTAGGTTTCGCCCCATTTTTGTGTCCAGCCAAGTACAACTAGGCAGCTGGAGATTGGAATCCGCAGCACAGGTTGGCCTGAGCTTTCTGGGCCCCACTGCTGCGAATTGCAGTCTGCAGCCGCCTCAGAAAATGGCATTTTCATAGAAGCGCCATCTTCTGGCGCTGTATCCAACTCTTCCAGCACCTGCCTGCTATACCTGGCTGATCAAAGTGGAGAAGGAGAAGGGGTTAAACCCGCGCAATCCGCCAGGTAAATTCAGAGGAGATGTTGATAATTCAGAACATTCTTTTATTCCATGGGTCTACAGACCTTGAAACGCGTAGACCCATGGAATAAAAGAATGTTCTGAATTATCAACATCTCCTCTGAATTTACCTGGCGGATTGCGCGGGTTTAACCCCTTCTCCTTCTCCACTTTGATCTG